>NC_092716.1:2721355-2889713 GCF_047496885.1 Scyliorhinus torazame
TGGGAGATATTAACCATGTAGACTGGCTCAGTTAGAGACTGACATACAGTGCATGTTGGGAGATATTAACCATGTAGGACTGGCTCAGTTAGAGACTGAAATACAGTGCATGTTGGGAGATATTAACCATGTAGACTGGCTCAGTTAGAGACTGAACATACAGTGCATGTTGGGAGATATTAACCATGTAGACTGGCTCAGTTAGAGACTGACATACAGGTGCATGTTGGGAGATATTAACCATGTAGACTGGCTCAGTTAGAGACTGACATACAGTGCATGTTGGGAGATATTAACCATGTAGACTGGCTCAGTTAGAGACTGAAATACAGTGCATGTTGGGAGATATTAACCATGTAGACTGGCTCAGTTAGAGACTGAAATACAGTGCATGTTGGGAGATATTAACCATGTAGACTGGCTCAGTTAGAGACTGACATACAGTGCATGTTGGGAGATATTAACCATGTAGACTGGCTCAGTTAGAGACTGACATACAGTGCATGTTGGGAGATATTAACCATGTAGACTGGCTCAGTTAGAGACTGACATACAGTGCATGTTGGGAGATATTAACCATGTAGACTGGCTCAGTTAGAGACTGAAATACAGTGCATGTTGGGAGATATTAACCATGTAGACTGGCTCAGTTAGAGACTGACATACAGTGCATGTTGGGAGATATTAACCATGTAGACTGGCTCAGTTAGAGACTGAAATACAGTGCATGTTGGGAGATATTAACCATGTAGACTGGCTCAGTTAGAGACTGAAATACAGTGCATGTTGGGAGATATTAACCATGTAGACTGGCTCAGTTAGAGACTGAAATACAGTGCATGTTGGGAGATATTAACCATGTAGACTGGGCTCAGTTAGAGACTGACATACAGTGCATGTTGGGAGATATTAACCATGTAGACTGGCTCAGTTAGAGACTGAAATACAGTGCATGTTGGGAGACATTAACCATGTAGACTGGCTCAGTTAGAGACTGAAATACAGTGCATGTTGGGAGATATTAACCATGTAGACTGGCTCAGTTAGAGACTGAAATACAGTGCATGTTGGGAGATTATTAACCATGTAGACTGGCTCAGCTAGAGACTGAAATACAGTGCATGTTGGGAGATATTAACCATGTAGACTGGCTCAGTTAGAGACTGACATACAGTGCATGTTGGGAGATATTAACCATGTAGACTGGCTCAGTTAGAGACTGAAATACAGTGCATGTTGGGAGATATTAACCATGTAGACTGGCTCAGTTAGAGACTGAAATACAGTGCATGTTGGGAGATATTAACCATGTAGACTGGCTCAGTTAGAGACTGACATACAGTGCATGTTGGGAGATATTAACCATGTAGACTGGCTCAGTTAGAGACTGACATACAGTGCATGTTGGGAGATATTAACCATGTAGACTGGCTCAGTTAGAGACTGAAATACAGTGCATGTTGGGAGATATTAACCATGTAGACTGGCTCAGTTAGAGACTGAAATACAGTGCATGTTCGGAGATATTAACCATGTAGACTGGCTCAGTTAGAGACTGACATACAGTGCATGTTGGGAGATATTAACCATGTAGACTGGCTCAGTTAGAGACTGAAACTACAGTGCATGTTGGGAGATATTAACCATGTAGACTGGCTCAGTTAGAGACTGACATACAGTGCATGTTGGTGAGATATTAACCATGTAGACTGGCTCAGTTAGAGACTGACATACAGTGCATGTGGGAGATATTAACCATGTAGACTGGCTCAGTTAGAGACTGACATACAGTGCATGTTGGGAGATATTAACCATGTAGACTGGCTCAGTTAGAGACTGAAATACAGTGCATGTTGGGAGATATTAACCATGTAGACTGGCTCAGTTAGAGACTGACATACAGTGCATGTTGGGAGATATAACCATGTAGACTGGCTCAGTTAGAGACTGACATACAGCGCATGTTGGGAGATATTAACCATGTAGACTGGCTCAGTTAGGACTGACATACAGTGCATGTTGGAGATATTAACCATGTAGACTGGCTCAGTTAGAGACTGAAATACAGTGCATGTTGGGAGATATTAACCATGTAGACTGGCTCAGTTAGAGACTGACATACAGTGCATGTTGGGAGATATTAACCATGTAGACTGGCTCAGTTAGAGACTGAAATACAGTGCATGTTGGGAGATATTAACCATGTAGACTGGCTCAGTTAGAGACTGACATACAGTGCATGTTGGGAGATATTAACCATGTAGACTGGCTCAGTTAGAGACTGGAACATACAGTGCATGTTGGGAGATATTAACCATGTAGACTGGCTCAGTTAGAGACTGAAATACAGTGCCAATGTTGGGAGATATTAACCATGTAGACTGGCTCAGTTAGAGACTGACATACAGTGCATGTTGGGCGATATTAACCATGTAGACTGGCTCAGTTAGAGACTGAAATACAGTGCATGTTGGGAGATATTAACCATGTAGACTGGCTCAGTTAGAGACTGACATACAGTGCATGTTGGAGATATTAACCATGTAGACTGACTCAGTTAGAGACTGAAATACAGTGCATGTTGGGAGATATTAACCATGTAGACTGGCTCAGTAGAGACTGAAATACAGTGCATGTTGGGAGATATTAACCATGTAGACGGGCTCAGTTAGAGACTGAAATACAGTGCATGTTGGGAGATATTAACCATGTAGACTGGCTCAGTTAGAGACTGAAATACAGTGCATGTTGGGAGATATTAACCATGTAGACTGGCTCAGTTAGAGACTGAAATACAGTGCATGTTGGGAGATATTAACCATGTAGACGGGCTCAGTTAGAGACTGACATACAGTGCATGTTGGGAGATATTAACCATGTAGACGGGCTCAGTTAGAGACTGACATACAGTGCATGTTGGGCGATATTAACCATGTAGACTGACTCAGTTAGAGACTGACATACAGTGCATGTTGGGAGATATTAACCATGTAGACTGGCTCAGTTAGAGACTGAAATACAGTGCATGTTGGGCGATATTAACCATGTAGACTGACTCAGTTAGAGACTGAAATACAGTGCATGTTGGGAGATATTAACCATGTAGACTGGCTCAGTTAGAGACTGACATACAGTGCATGTTGGGAGATATTAACCATGTAGACTGGCTCAGTTAGAGACTGACATACAGTGCATGTTGGGCGATATTAACCATGTAGACTGGCTCAGTTAGAGACTGACATACAGTGCATGTTGGGCGATATTAACCATGTAGACTGGCTCAGTTAGAGACTGAAATACAGTGCATGTTGGGAGATATTAACCATGTAGACTGGCTCAGTTAGAGACTGACATACAGTGCATGTTGGGAGATATTAACCATGTAGACTGGCTCAGTTAGAGACTGAAATACAGTGCATGTTGGGCGATATTAACCATGTAGACTGACTCAGTTAGAGACTGAAATACAGTGCATGTTGGGAGATATTAACCATGTAGACTGACTCAGTTAGAGACTGAAATACAGCGCATGTTGGGAGATATTAACCATGTAGACTGGCTCAGTTAGAGACTGACATACAGTGCATGTTGGGAGATATTAACCATGTAGACTGGCTCAGTTCGAGACTGAAATACAGTGCATGTTGGGAGATATTAACCATGTAGACTGGCTCAGTTAGAGACTGAAATACAGTGCATGTTGGGAGATATTAACCATGTAGACTGGCTCAGTTAGAGACTGAAATACAGTGCATGTTGGGAGATATTAACCATGTAGACTGGCTCAGTTAGAGACTGAAATACAGTGCATGTTGGGAGATATTAACCATGTAGACTGGCTCAGTTAGAGACTGAAATACAGTGCATGTTGGGAGATATTAACCATGTAGACTGGCTCAGTTAGAGACTGACATACAGTGCATGTTGGGAGATATTAACCATGTAGACTGGCTCAGTTAGAGACTGACATACAGTGCATGTTGGGAGATATTAACCATGTAGACTGGCTCAGTTAGAGACTGACATACAGTGCATGTTGGGCGATATTAACCATGTAGACTGGCTCAGTTAGAGACTGACATACAGTGCATGTTGGGAGATATTAACCATGTAGACTGGCTCAGTTAGAGACTGACATACAGTGCATGTTGGGAGATATTAACCATGTAGACTGGCTCAGTTAGAGACTGACATACAGTGCCTGTTGGAGATATTAACCATGTAGACTGGACTCAGTTAGAGACTGACATACAGCGCATGTTGGGAGATATTAACCATGTAGACTGGCTCAGTTAGAGACTGACATACAGTGCCTGTTGGGAGATATTAACCATGTAGTCTGACTCAGTTAGAGACTGACAATACAGCGCATGTTGGGAGATATTAACCATGTAGACTGGCTCAGTTAGAGACTGACATACAGTGCATGTTGGGAGATATTAACCATGTAGACTGGCTCAGTTAGAGACTGACATACAGTGCATGTTGGGAGATATTAACCATGTAGACTGGCTCAGTTAGAGACTGAAATACAGTGCCTGTTGGGAGATATTAACCATGTAGACTGACTCAGTTAGAGACTGACATACAGTGCATGTTGGGAGATATTAACCATGTAGACTGGCTCAGTTAGAGACTGAAATACAGTGCATGTTGGGAGATATTAACCATGTAGACTGGCTCAGTTAGAGACTGACATACAGTGCATGTTGGGAGATATTAACCATGTAGACTGGCTCAGTTAGAGACTGACATACAGTGCATGTTGGGAGATATTAACCATGTAGACTGGCTCAGTTAGAGACTGACATACAGTGCATGTTGGGAGATATTAACCATGTAGACTGGCTCAGTTAGAGACTGACATACAGTGCATGTTGGGCGATATTAACCATGTAGACTGGCTCAGTTAGAGACTGAAATACAGTGCATGTTGGGAGATATTAACCATGTAGACTGGCTCAGTTAGAGACTGACATACAGTGCATGTTGGGAGATATTAACCATGTAGACTGGCTCAGTTAGAGACTGACATACAGTGCATGTTGGGCGATATCAACCATGTAGACTGGCTCAGTTAGAGACTGAAATACAGTGCATGTTGGGAGATATTAACCATGTAGACTGGCTCAGTTAGAGACGGAAATACAGTGCATGTTGGGAGATATTAACCATGTAGACTGGCTCAGTTAGAGACTGAAATACAGTGCATGTTGGGAGATATTAACCATGTAGACTGGCTCAGTTAGAGACTGACATACAGTGCATGTTGGGAGATATTAACCATGTAGACTGGCTCAGTTAGAGACTGACATACAGTGCATGTTGGGCGATATTAACCATGTAGACTGGCTCAGCTAGAGGACTGACATACAGTGCATGTTGGGAGATATTAACCATGTAGACTGGCTCAGTTAGAGACTGAAATACAGTGCATGTTGGGAGATATTAACCATGTAGACTGGCTCAGCTAGAGACTGACATACAGTGCATGTTGGGAGATATTAACCATGTAGACTGGGCTCAGTTAGAGACTGAAATACAGTGCATGTTGGGAGATATTAACCATGTAGACTGGCTCAGTTAGAGACTGACATACAGTGCATGTTGGGAGATATTAACCATGTAGACTGGCTCAGTTAGAGACTGACATACAGTGCATGTTGGGAGATATTAATCATGTAGACTGGCTCAGTTAGAGACTGACATACAGTGCATGTTGGGAGATATTAACCATGTAGACTGACTCAGTTAGAGACTGAAATACAGTGCATGTTGGGAGATATTAACCATGTAGACTGGCTCAGTTAGAGACTGAAATACAGCGCATGTTGGGAGATATTAACCATGTAGACTGGCTCAGTTAGAGACTGACATACAGTGCATGTTGGGAGATATTAACCATGTAGACTGGCTCAGTTAGAGACTGAAATACAGTGCATGTTGGGAGATATTAACCATGTAGACTGGCTCAGTTAGAGACTGACATACAGTGCATGTTGGGAGATATTAACCATGTAGACTGGCCTCAGTTAGAGACTGAAATACAGTGCATGTTGGGAGATATTAACCATGTAGACTGGCTCAGTTAGAGACTGAAATACAGCGCATGTTGGGAGATATTAACCATGTAGACTGGCTCAGCTAGAGACTGACATACAGTGCATGTTGGGCGATATTAACCATGTAGACTGGCTCAGTTAGAGACTGAAATACAGTGCATGTTGGGAGATATTAACCATGTAGACTGGCTCAGTTAGAGACTGAAATACAGTGCATGTTGGGAGATATTAACCATGTAGACTGGCTCAGTTAGAGACTGACATACAGTGCATGTTGGGAGATATTAACCATGTAGACTGGCTCAGTTAGAGACTGAAATACAGTGCCTGTTGGAGATATTAACCATGTAGACTGGCTCAGTTAGAGACTGACATACAGCGCATGTTGGGAGATATTAACCATGTAGACTGGCTCAGTTAGAGACTGACATACAGTGCATGTTGGGAGATATTAACCATGTAGACTGGCTCAGTTAGAGACTGAAATACAGTGCATGTTGGGAGATATTAACCATGTAGACTGGCTCAGTTAGAGACTGAAATACAGTGCATGTTGGGAGATATTAACCATGTAGACTGGCTCAGTTAGAGACTGACATACAGTGCATGTTGGGAGATATTAACCATGTAGACTGGCTCAGTTAGAGACTGAAATACAGTGCATGTTGGGAGATATTAACCATGTAGACTGGCTCAGTTAGAGACTGAAATACAGTGCATGTTGGGAGATATTAACCATGTAGACTGGCTCAGTTAGAGACTGAAATACAGTGCATGTTGGGAGATATTAACCATGTAGACTGGCTCAGTTAGAGACTGACATACAGTGCATGTTGGGAGATATTAACCATGTAGACTGGCTCAGTTAGAGACTGAAATACAGTGCATGTTGGGAGATATTAACCATGTAGACTGGCTCAGTTAGAGACTGACATACAGTGCATGTTGGGAGATATTAACCATGTAGACTGGCTCAGTTAGAGACTGACATACAGTGCATGTTGGGAGATATTAACCATGTAGACTGGCTCAGTTAGAGACTGAAATACAGTGCATGTTGGGAGATATTAACCATGTAGACTGGCTCAGTTAGAGACTGAAATACAGTGCATGTTGGGAGATATTAACCATGTAGACTGGCTCAGTTAGAGACTGACATACAGTGCATGTTGGGCGATATTAACCATGTAGACTGGCTCAGTTAGAGACTGAAATACAGTGCATGTTGGGAGATATTAACCATGTAGACTGGCTCAGTTAGAGACTGACATACAGTGCATGTTGGGAGATATTAACCATGTAGACTGGCTCAGTTAGAGACTGAAATACAGTGCATGTTGGGAGACATTAACATGTAGACTGGCTCAGTTAGAGACTGACATACAGTGCATGGTGGGAGATATTAACCATGTAGACTGGCTCAGTTAGAGACTGACATACAGTGCATGTTGGGAGATATTAACCATGTAGACTGGCTCAGTTAGAGACTGACATACAGTGCATGTTGGGAGATATTAACCATGTAGACTGGCTCAGTTAGAGACTGAAATACAGTGCATGTTGGGAGATATTAACCATGTAGACTGGCTCAGTTAGAGACTGAAATACAGTGCATGTTGGGAGATATTAACCATGTAGACTGGCTCAGTTAGAGACTGGACATACAGTGCATGTTGGGAGATATTAACCATGTAGACTGGCTCAGTTAGAGACTGACATACAGTGCCATGTTGGGAGATATTAACCATGTAGACTGGCTCAGTTAGAGACTGACATACAGCTGCATGTTGGGAGATATTAACCATGTAGACTGGCTCAGTTAGAGACTGACATACAGTGCATGTTGGGAGATATTAACCATGTAGACTGCTCAGTTAGAGACTGAAATACAGTGCATGTTGGAGATATTAACCATGTAGACTGGCTCAGTTAGAGACTGAAATACAGTGCATGTTGGGAGATATTAACCATGTAGACTGGCTCAGTTAGAGACTGACATACAGTGCATGTTGGGAGATATTAACCATGTAGACTGGCTCAGTTAGAGACTGAAATACAGTGCATGTTGGGAGATATTAACCATGTAGACTGGCTCAGTTAGAGACTGAAATACAGTGCATGTTGGGAGATATTTAACCATGTAGACTGGCTCAGTTAGAGACTGAAATACAGTGCATGTTGGGAGATATTAACCATGTAGACTGGCTCAGTTAGAGACTGACATACAGTGCATGTTGGGAGATATTAACCATGTAGACTGGCTCAGTTAGAGACTGAAATACAGTGCATGTTGGGAGACATTAACCATGTAGACTGGCTCAGTTAGAGACTGACATACAGTGCATGTTGGGAGATATTAACCATGTAGACTGGCTCAGTTAGAGACTGACATACAGTGCATGTTGGGAGATATTAACCATGTAGACTGGCTCAGTTAGAGACTGAAATACAGTGCATGTTGGGAGATATTAACCATGTAGACTGGCTCAGTTAGAGACTGAAATACAGTGCATGTTGGGAGATATTAACCATGTAGACTGGCTCAGTTAGAGACTGAAATACAGTGCATGTTGGGCGATATTAACCATGTAGACTGGCTCAGTTAGAGACTGAAATACAGTGCATGTTGGGAGATATTAACCATGTAGACTGGCTCAGTTAGAGACTGACATACAGTGCATGTTGGGAGATATTAACCATGTAGACTGGCTCAGTTAGAGACTGAAATACAGTGCATGTTGGGAGACATTAACCATGTAGACTGGCTCAGTTAGAGACTGACATACAGTGCATGTTGGGAGATATTAACCATGTAGACTGGCTCAGTTAGAGACTGACATACAGTGCATGTTGGGAGATATTAACCATGTAGACTGGCTCAGTTAGAGACTGACAAACAGTGCATGTTGGGAGATATTAACCATGTAGACTGGCTCAGTTAGAGACTGAAATACAGTGCATGTTGGGAGATATTAACCATGTAGACTGGCTCAGTTAGAGACTGAAATACAGTGCATGTTGGGAGATATTAACCATGTAGACTGGCTCAGTTAGAGACTGGAATACCGTGCATGTTGGGAGATATTAACCATGTAGACTGGCTCAGTTAGAGACTGACATACAGTGCCTGTTGGGAGATATTAACCATGTAGACTGACTCAGTTAGAGACTGACATACAGCGCATGTTGGGAGATATTAACCATGTAGACTGGCTCAGTTAGAGACTGACATACAGCGCATGTTGGGCGATATTAACCATGTAGACTGGCTCAGTTAGAGACTGAAATACAGTGCATGTTGGGAGATATTAACCATGTAGACTGGCTCAGTTAGAGACTGAAATACAGTGCATGTTGGGCGATATTAACCATGTAGACTGGCTCAGCTAGAGACTGACATACAGTGCATGTTTGGGAGATATTAACCATGTAGACTGGCTCAGTTAGAGACTGAAATACAGTGCATGTTGGGAGATATTAACCATGTAGACTGGCTCAGTTAGAGACTGAAATACAGTGCATGTTGGGAGATATTAACCATGTAGACTGGCTCAGTTAGAGACTGAAATACAGTGCATGTTGGGAGATATTAACCATGTAGACTGGCTCAGTTAGAGACTGAAATACAGTGCATGTTGGGAGATATTAACCATGTAGACTGGCTCAGTTAGAGACTGAAATACAGTGCATGTTGGGAGATATTAACCATGTAGACTGGCTCAGTTAGAGACTGAAATACAGTGCATGTTGGGAGATATTAACCATGTAGACTGGCTCAGTTAGAGACTGACATACAGTGCCTGTTGGGAGATATTAACCATGTAGACTGACTCAGTTAGAGACTGACATACAGCGCATGTTGGGAGATATTAACCATGTAGACTGGCTCAGTTAGAGACTGACATACAGCGCATGTTGGGCGATATTAACCATGTAGACTGGCTCAGTTAGAGACTGAAATACAGTGCATGTTGGGAGATATTAACCATGTAGACTGCTCAGTTAGAGACTGAAATACAGTGCATGTTGGGCGATATTAACCATGTAGACTGGCTCAGCTAGAGACTGACATACAGTGCATGTTGGGGAGATATTAACCATGTAGACTGGCTCAGTTAGAGACTGAAATACAGTGCATGTTGGGAGATATTAACCATGTAGACTGGCTCAGTTAGAGACTGAAATACAGTGCATGTTGGGAGATATTAACCATGGAGGCTGGCTCAGTTAGAGACTGAAATACAGTGCATGTTGGGAGATATTAACCATGTAGACTGGCTCAGTTAGAGACTGAAATACAGTGCATGTTGGGAGATATTAACCATGTAGACTGGCTCAGTTAGAGACTGAAATACAGTGCATGTTGGGAGATATTAACCATGTAGACTGGCTCAGTTAGAGACTGAAATACAGTGCATGTTGGGAGATATTAACCATGTAGACTGGCTCAGTTAGAGACTGACATACAGTGCATGTTGGAGATATTAACCATGTAGACTGGCTCAGTTAGAGACTGAAATACAGTGCATGTTGGGCGATATTAACCATGTAGACTGGCTCAGTTAGAGACTGAAATACAGTGCATGTTGGGAGATATTAACCATGTAGACTGGGTCAGTTAGAGACTGAAATACAGTGCATGTTGGGAGATATTAACCATGTAGACTGGCTCAGTTAGAGACTGAAATACAGTTCATGTTGGGCGATATTAACCATGTAGACTGGCTCAGCTAGAGACTGACATACAGTGCATGTTGGGAGATATTAACCATGTAGACTGGCTCAGTTAGAGACTGAAATACAGTGCCATGTTGGGCGATATTAACCATGTAGACTGGCTCAGTTAGAGACTGAAATACAGTGCATGTTGGGCGATATTAACCATGTAGACTGGCTCAGCTAGAGACTGACATACAGTGCATGTTGGGAGATATTAACCATGTAGACTGGCTCAGTTAGAGACTGAAATACAGTGCATGTTGGGCGATATTAACCATGTAGACTGGCTCAGTTAGAGACTGACATACAGTGCATGTTGGGAGATATTAACCATGTAGACTGTCTCAGTTAGAGACTGAAATACAGTGCATGTTGGGAGATATTAACCATGTAGACTGGCTCAGTTAGAGACTGACATACAGTGCATGTTGGGAGATATTAACCATGTAGACTGGCTCAGTTAGAGACTGAAATACAGTGCATGTTGGGAGACATTAACCATGTAGACTGGCTCAGTTAGAGACTGACATACAGTGCATGTTGGGAGATATTAACCATGTAGACTGGCTCAGTTAGAGACTGACATACAGTGCATGTTGGGAGATATTAACCATGTAGACTGGCTCAGTTAGAGACTGACATACAGTGCATGTTGGGAGATATTAACCATGTAGACTGGCTCAGTTAGAGACTGAAATACAGTGCATGTTGGGAGATATTAACCATGTAGACTGGCTCAGTTAGAGACTGAAATACAGTGCATGTTGGGAGATATTAACCATGTAGACTGGCTCAGTTAGAGACTGAATACAGTGCATGTTGGGAGATATTAACCATGTAGACTGGCTCAGTTAGAGACTGACATACAGTGCCTGTTGGGAGATATTAACCATGTAGACTGACTCAGTTAGAGACTGACATACAGCGCATGTTGGAGATATTAACCATGTAGACTGGCTCAGTTAGAGACTGACATACAGCGCATGTTGGGCGATATTAACCATGTAGACTGGCTCAGTTAGAGACTGAAATACAGTGCATGTTGGGAGATATTAACCATGTAGACTGGCTCAGTTAGAGACTGAAATACAGTGCATGTTGGGCGATATTAACCATGTAGACTGGCTCAGCTAGAGACTGACATACAGTGCATGTGGGAGATATTAACCATGTAGACTGGCTCAGTTAGAGACTGAAATACAGTGCATGTTGGGAGATATTAACCATGTAGACTGGCTCAGTTAGAGACTGAAATACAGTGCATGTTGGTGAGATATTAACCATGTAGACTGGCTCAGTTAGAGACTGAAATACAGTGCATGTTGGGAGATATTAACCATGTAGACTGGCTCAGTTAGAGACTGAAATACAGTGCATGTTGGGAGATATTAACCATGTAGACTGGCTCAGTTAGAGACTGAAATACAGTGCATGTTGGGAGATATTAACCATGTAGACTGGCTCAGTTAGAGACTGAAATACAGTGCATGTTGGGAGATATTAACCATGTAGACTGGCTCAGTTAGAGACTGACATACAGTGCCTGTTGGGAGATATTAACCATGTAGACTGGACTCAGTTAGAGACTGACATACAGCGCATGTTGGGAGATATTAACCATGTAGACTGGCTCAGTTAGAGACTGACATACAGCGCATGTTGGGCGATATTAACCATGTAGACTGGCTCAGTTAGAGACTGAAATACAGTGCATGTTGGGAGATATTAACCATGTAGACTGGCTCAGTTAGAGACTGAAATACAGTGCATGTTGGGCGATATTAACCATGTAGACTGGCTCAGCTTAGAGACTGACATACAGTGCATGTTGGGAGATATTAACCATGTAGACTGGCTCAGTTAGAGACTGAAATACAGTGCATGTTGGGAGATATTAACCATGTAGACTGGCTCAGTTAGAGACTGACATACAGTGCATGTTGGGCGATATTAACCATGTAGACTGGCTCAGTTAGAGACTGAAATACAGTGCATGTTGGGAGATATTAACCATGTAGACTGGCTCAGTTAGAGACTGAAATACAGTGCATGTTGGGAGATATTAACCATGTAGACTGGCTCAGTTAGAGACTGAAATACAGTGCATGTTGGGAGATATTAACCATGTAGACTGGCTCAGTTAGAGACTGACATACAGTGCATGTTGGGAGATATTAACCATGTTGACTGGCTCAGTTAGAGACTGAAATACAGCGCATGTTGGGAGATATTAACCATGTAGACTGGCTCAGTTAGAGACTGAAATACAGTGCATGTTGGGAGATATTAACCATGTAGACTGACTCAGTTGAGACTGACAGACAGTGCATGTTGGGAGATATTAACCATGTAGACTGGCTCAGTTAGAGACTGACATACAGTGCATGTTGGGAGATATTAACCATGTAGACTGGCTCAGTTAGAGACTGAAATACAGTGCATGTTGGGAGATATTAACCATGTAGACTGGCTCAGTTAGAGACTGACATACAGTGCATGTTGGGAGATATTAACCATGTAGACTGGCTCAGTTAGAGACTGAAATACAGTGCATGTTGGGAGATATTAACCATGTAGACTGGCTCAGTTAGAGACCGAAATACAGTGCCTGTTGGGAGAAATTAACAATGTAGACTGGCTCAGTTAGAGACTGAAATACAGTGCATGTTGGGAGATATTAACCATGTAGACTGGCTCAGTTAGAGACTGACATACAGTGCATGTTGGGAGATATTAACCATGTAGACTGGCTCAGTTAGAGACTGACATACAGTGCATGTTGGGAGATATTAACCATGTAGACTGGCTCAGTTAGAGACTGAAATACAGTGCATGTTGGGAGATATTAACCATGTAGACTGGCTCAGTTAGAGACTGACATACAGTGCATGTTGGGAGATATTAACCATGTAGACTGGCTCAGCTAGAGACTGAAATACAGTGCATGTTGGGAGATATTAACCATGTAGACTGGCTCAGTTAGAGACTGAAATACAGTGCATGTTGGGAGATATTAACCATGTAGACTGGCTCAGTTAGAGACTGAAATACAGCGCATGTTGGGAGATATTAACCATGTAGACTGGCTCAGTTAGAGACTGAAATACAGTGCCTGTTGGGAGATATTAACCATGTAGACTGGCTCAGTTAGAGACTGAAATACAGTGCATGTTGGGAGATATTAACCATGTAGACTGGCTCAGTTAGAGACTGACATACAGTGCATGTTGGGAGATATTAACCATGTAGACTGGCTCAGTTAGAGACTGAAATACAGTGCATGTTGGGAGATATTAACCATGGAGACTGGCTCAGTTAGAGACTGAAATACAGTGCATGTTGGGAGATATTAACCATGTAGACTGGCTCAGTTAGAGACTGAAATACAGTGCATGTTGGGAGATATTAACCATGTAGACTGCTCAGTTAGAGACTGACATACAGTGCATGTTGGGAGATATTAACCATGTAGACTGGCTCAGTTAGAGACTGACATACAGTGCATGTTGGGAGATATTAACCATGTAGACTGGCTCAGTTAGAGACTGACATACAGTGCATGTTGGGAGATATTAACCATGTAGACTGGCTCAGTTAGAGACTGACATACAGTGCATGTTGGGCGATATTAACCATGTAGACTGGCTCAGTTAGAGACTGAAATACAGTGCATGTTGGGAGATATTAACCATGTAGACTGGCTCAGTTAGAGACTGACATACAGTGCATGTTGGGAGATATTAACCATGTAGACTGGCTCAGTTAGAGACTGAAATACAGTGCATGTTGGGAGATATTAACCATGTAGACTGGCTCAGTTAGAGACTGACATACAGTGCATGTTGGGAGATATTAACCATGTAGACTGGCTCAGTTAGAGACTGAAATACAGTGCACGTTGGGAGATATTAACCATGTAGACTGGCTCAGTTAGAGACTGACATACAGTGCATGTTGGGAGATATTAACCATGTAGACTGGCTCAGTTAGAGACTGACATACAGTGCATGTTGGGAGATATTAACCATGTAGACTGGCTCAGTTAGAGACTGACATACAGTGCATGTTGGGAGATATTAACCATGTAGACTGGCTCAGTTAGAGACTGACATACAGTGCATGTTGGGAGATATTAACCATGTAGACTGGCTCAGTTAGAGACTGACATACAGTGCATGTTGGGAGATATTAACCATGTAGACTGGCTCAGTTAGAGACTGACATACAGTGCATGTTGGGAGATATTAACCATGTAGACTGGCTCAGTTAGAGACTGAAATACAGTGCATGTTGGGAGATATTAACCATGTAGACTGGCTCAGTTAGAGACTGACATACAGTGCATGTTGGGAGATATTAACCATGTAGACTGGCTCAGTTAGAGACTGAAATACAGTGCATGTTGGGAGATATTAACCATGTAGACTGGCTCAGCTAGAGACTGACATACAGTGCATGTTGGGAGATATTAACCATGTAGACTGGCTCAGTTAGAGACTGAAATACAGTGCATGTTGGGAGATATTAACCATGTAGACTGGCTCAGTTAGAGACTGAAATACAGTGCATGTTGGGAGATATTAACCATGTAGACTGGCTCAGTTAGAGACTGAAATACAGCGCATGTTTGGAGATATTAACCATGTAGACTGGCTCAGTTAGAGACTGACATACAGTGCATGTTGGGAGATATTAACCATGTAGACTGGCTCAGTTAGAGACTGACATACAGTGCATGTTGGGCGATATTAACCATGTAGACTGGCTCAGTTAGAGACTGAAATACAGTGCATGTTGGGAGATATTAACCATGTAGACTGGCTCAGTTAGAGACTGACATACAGTGCATGTTGGGAGATATTAACCATGTAGACTGGCTCAGTTAGAGACTGAAATACAGTGCATGTTGGGAGATATTAACCATGTAGACTGGCTCAGTTAGAGACTGACATACAGTGCATGTTGGGAGATATTAACCATGTAGACTGGCTCAGTTAGAGACTGAAATACAGTGCATGTTGGGAGATATTAACCATGTAGACTGGCTCAGTTAGAGACTGACATACAGTGCATGTTGGGAGATATTAACCATGTAGACTGGCTCAGTTAGAGACTGACATACAGTGCATGTTGGGAGATATTAACCATGTAGACTGGCTCAGTTAGAGACTGACATACAGTGCATGTTGGGCGATATTAACCATGTAGACTGGCTCAGTTAGAGACTGAAATACAGTGCATGTTGGGCGATATTAACCATGTAGTCTGGCTCAGTTAGAGACTGACATACAGTGCATGTTGGGCGATATTAACCATGTAGACTGGCTCAGTTAGAGACTGACATACAGTGCATGTTGGGAGATATTAACCATGTAGACTGGCTCAGTTAGAGACTGAAATACAGTGCATGTTGGGCGATATTAACCATGTAGACTGGCTCAGTTAGAGACTGAAATACAGTGCATGTTGGTAGATATTAACCATGTAGACTGGCTCAGTTAGAGACTGAAATACAGTGCATGTTGGGAGATATTAACCATGTAGACTGGCTCAGTTAGAGACTGAAATACAGTGCATGTTGGGAGATATTAACCATGTAGACTGGCTCAGTTAGAGACTGACATACAGTGCATGTTGGGAGATATTAACCATGTAGACTGGCTCAGTTAGAGACTGACATACAGTGCATGTTGGGAGATATTAACCATGTAGACTGGCTCAGTTAGAGACTGAAATACAGTGCATGTTGGGAGATATTAACCATGTAGACTGGCTCAGTTAGAGACTGACATACAGTGCATGTTGGGCGATATTAACCATGTAGACTGGCTCAGTTAGAGACTGACATACAGTGCATGTTGGGAGATATTAACCATGTAGACGGGCTCAGTTAGAGACTGAAATACAGTGCATGTTGGGAGATATTAACCATGTAGACTGGCTCAGTTAGAGACTGAAATACAGTGCATGTTGGGAGATATTAACCATGTAGACTGGCTCAGTTAGAGACTGAAATACAGTGCATGTTGGGAGATATTAACCATGTAGACTGGCTCAGTTAGAGACTGACATACAGCGCATGTTGGGAGATATTAACCATGTAGACTGGCTCAGCTAGAGACTGAAATACAGTGCATGTTGGGAGATATTAACCATGTAGACTGACTCAGTTAGAGACTGAAATACAGTGCATGTTGGGAGATATTAACCATGTAGACTGGCTCAGTTAGAGACTGAAATACAGCGCATGTTGGGCGATATTAACCATGTAGACTGGCTCAGTTAGAGACTGAAATACAGTGCATGTTGGGAGATATTAACCATGTAGACTGGCTCAGTTAGAGACTGACATACAGTGCATGTTGGGAGATATTAACCATGTAGACTGGCTCAGTTAGAGACTGACATACAGTGCATGTTGGGAGATATTAACCATGTAGACTGGCTCAGTTAGAGACTGAAATACAGTGCATGTTGGGAGGATATTAACCATGTAGACTGGCTCAGTTAGAGACTGAAATACAGTGCATGTTGGGCGATATTAACCATGTAGACTGGCTCAGTTAGAGACTGACATACAGTGCATGTTGGGAGATATTAACCATGTAGACTGGCTCAGTTAGAGACTGACATACAGTGCATGTTGGGAGATATTAACCATGTAGACTGGCTCAGTTAGAGACTGACATACAGTGCATGTTGGGAGATATTAACCATGTAGACTGGCTCAGTTAGAGACTGAAATACAGTGCATGTTGGGAGATATTAACCATGTAGACTGCTCAGTTAGTGACTGAAATACAGTGCATGTTGGGAGATATTAACCATGTAGACTGGCTCAGTTAGAGACTGAAATACAGTGCATGTTGGGAGACATTAACCATGTAGACTGGCTCAGTTAGAGACTGAAATACAGTGCATGTTGGGAGATATTAACCATGTAGACTGGCTCAGTTAGAGACTGAAATACAGTGCATGTTGGGAGATATTAACCATGTAGACTGGCTCAGTTAGAGACTGAAATACAGTGCATGTTGGGAGATATTAACCATGTAGACTGGCTCAGTTAGAGACTGAAATACAGTGCATGTTGGGAGATATTAACCATGTAGACTGGCTCAGTTAGAGACTGACATACAGTGCATGTTGGGAGATATTAACCATGTAGACTGGCTCAGTTAGAGACTGAAATACAGTGCATGTTGGGAGATATTAACCATGTAGACTGGCTCAGTTAGAGACTGACATACAGTGCATGTTGGGAGATATTAACCATGTAGACTGGCTCAGTTAGAGACTGACATACAGTGCATGTTGGGAGATATTAACCATGTAGACTGGCTCAGTTAGAGACTGACATACAGTGCATGTTGGGAAGATATTAACCATGTAGACTGCTCAGTTGGAGACTGACATACAGTGCATGTTGGGAGATATTACCATGTAGACTGGCTCAGTTAGAGACTGACATACAGTGCATGTTGGGAGATATTAACCATGTAGCCTGGCTCAGTTAGAGACTGAAATACAGTGCATGTTGGGCGATATTAACCATGTAGACTGGCTCAGTTAGAGACTGAAATACAGTGCATGTTGGGAGATATTAACCATGTAGACTGGCTCAGTTAGAGACTGAAATACAGTGCATGTTGGGCGATATTAACCATGTAGACTGGCTCAGTTAGAGACTGAAATACAGTGCATGTTGGGAGATATTAACCATGTAGACTGGCTCAGTTAGAGACTGAACATACAGTGCATGTTGGGAGATATTAACCATGTAGACTGGCTCAGTTAGAGACTGACATACAGTGCATGTTGGGAGATATTAACCATGTAGACTGGCTCAGTTAGAGACTGAAATACAGTGCATGTCGGGAGATATTAACCATGTAGACTGGCTCAGTTAGAGACTGACATACAGTGCATGTTGGGAGATATTAACCATGTAGACTGGCTCAGTTAGAGACTGAAATACAGTGCATGTCGGGAGATATTAACCATGTAGACTGGCTCAGTTAGAGACTGAAATACAGGTGCATGTTGGGCGATATTAACCATGTAGACTGGCTCAGTTAGAGACTGAAATACAGTGCATGTTGGGCGATATTAACCATGTAGACTGGCTCAGTAGAGACTGACATACAGTGCATGTTGGGAGATATTAACCATGTAGACTGGCTCAGTTAGAGACTGACATACAGTGCATGTTGGGAGATATTAACCATGTAGACTGGCTCAGTTAGAGACTGAAATACAGTGCATGTTGGGAGATATTAACCATGTAGACTGGCTCAGTTAGAGACTGACATACAGTGCATGTTGGGCGATATTAACCATGTAGACTGGCTCAGTTAGAGACTGAAATACAGTGCATGTTGGGAGATATTAACCATGTAGACTGGCTCAGTTAGAGACTGACATACAGTGCATGTTGGGCGATATTAACCATGTAGACTGGCTCAGTTAGAGACTGAAATACAGTGCATGTTGGGCGATATTAACCATGTAGACTGGCTCAGTTAGAGACTGACATACAGTGCATGTTGGGCGATATTAACCATGTAGACTGGCTCAGTTAGAGACTGAAATACTGTGCATGTTGGGCGATATTAACCATGTAGACTGGCTCAGGTAGAGAGCTGACATACAGTGCATGTTGGGAGATATTAACCATGTAGACTGGCTCAGTTAGAGACTGACATACAGTGCATGTTGGGAGATATTAACCATGTAGACTGGCTCAGTTAGAGACTGAAATACAGTGCATGTTGGGAGATATTAACCATGTAGACTGGCTCAGTTAGAGACTGAAATACAGTGCATGTTGGGAGATATTAACCATGTAGACTGGCTCAGTTAGAGACTGAAATACAGTGCATGTTGGGCGATATTAACCATGTAGACTGCTCAGTTAGAGACTGAAATACAGTGCATGTTGGGCGATATTAACCATGTAGACTGGCTCAGTTAGAGACTGACATACAGTGCATGTTGGGCGATATTAACCATGTAGACTGGCTCAGTTAGAGACTGACATACAGTGCATGTTGGGCGATATTAACCATGTAGACTGGCTCAGTTAGAGACTGAAATACAGTGCATGTTGGGCGATATTAACCATGTAGACTGGCTCAGTTAGAGACTGACATACAGTGCATGTTGGGAGATATTAACCACGTAGACTGGCTCAGTTAGAGACTGAAATACAGTGCATGTTGGGAGATATTAACCATGTAGACTGGCTCAGTTAGAGACTGAAATACAGTGCATGTTGGGAGATATTAACCATGTAGACTGGCTCAGTTAGAGACTGACATACAGTGCATGTTGGGAGATATTAACCATGTAGACTGGCTCAGTTAGAGACTGAAATACAGTGCATGTTGGGAGATATTAACCATGTAGACTGGCTCAGTTAGAGACTGACATACAGTGCATGTTGGGAGATATTAACCATGTAGACTGGCTCAGTTAGAGACTGAAATACAGTGCATGTTGGGCGATATTAACCATGTAGACTGACTCAGTTAGAGACTGACATACAGTGCATGTTGGGGGATATTAACCATGTAGACTGGCTCAGTTAGAGACTGACATACAGTGCATGTTGGGAGATATTAACCATGTAGACTGGCTCAGTTAGAGACTGAAATACAGTGCATTTTGGGAGATATTAACCATGTAGACTGGCTCAGTTAGAGACTGACATACAGTGCATGTTGGGAGATATTAACCATGTAGACTGGCTCAGTTAGAGACTGACATACAGTGCATGTTGGGGGATATTAACCATGTAGACTGGCTCAGTTAGAGACTGACATACAGTGCATGTTGGGAGATATTAACCATGTAGACTGGCTCAGTTAGAGACTGAAATACAGTGCATGTTGGGGATATTAACCATGTAGACTGGCTCAGTTAGAGACTGAAATACAGTGCATGTTGGGAGATATTAACCATGTAGACTGGCTCAGTTAGAGACTGACATACAGTGCATGTTGGGAGATATTAACCATGTAGACTGGCTCAGTTAGAGACTGAAATACAGTGCATGTTGGGAGATATTAACCATGTAGACTGGCTCAGTTAGAGACTGACATACAGTGCATGTTGGGGGATATTAACCATGTAGACTGCTCAGTTAGAGACTGAAATACAGTGCATGTTGGGGATATTAACCATGTAGACTGGCTCAGTTAGAGACTGAAATACAGTGCATGTTGGGAGATATTAACCATTTAGACTGGCTCAGTTAGAGACTGACATACAGTGCATGTTGGGGGATATTAACCATGTAGACTGGCTCAGTTAGAGACTGAAATACAGTGCATGTTGGGAGATATTAACCATGTAGACTGGCTCAGTTAGAGACTGACATACAGTGCATGTTGGGAGATATTAACCATGTAGACTGGCTCAGTTAGAGACTGAAATACAGTGCATGTTGGGAGATATTAACCATGTAGACTGGCTCAGTTAGAGACTGAAATACAGTGCATGTTGGGAGATATTAACCATGTAGACTGGCTCAGTTAGAGACTGAAATACAGTGCATGTTGGGAGATATTAACCATGTAGACTGGCTCAGTTAGAGACTGAAATACAGTGCATGTTGGGAGATATTAACCATGTAGACTGGCTCAGTTAGAGACTGAAATACAGTGCATGTTGGGAGATATTAACCATGTAGACTGGCTCAGTTAGAGACTGACATACAGTGCATGTTGGGAGATATTAACCATGTAGACTGGCTCAGTTAGAGACTGAAATACAGTGCATGTTGGGAGATATTAACCATGTAGACTGGCTCAGTTAGAGACTGAAATACAGTGCATGTTGGGAGATATTAACCATGTAGACTGGCTCAGTTAGAGACTGACATACAGTGCATGTTGGGAGATATTAACCATGTAGACTGGCTCAGTTAGAGACTGAAATACAGTGCATGTTGGGAGATATTAACCATGTAGACTGGCTCAGTTAGAGACTGAAATACAGTGCATGTTGGGAGATATTAACCATGTAGACTGGCTCAGTTAGAGACTGAAATACAGTGCATGTTGGGAGATATTAACCATGTAGACTGGCTCAGTTAGAGACTGAAATACAGTGCATGTTGGGAGATATTAACCATGTAGACTGGCTCAGTTAGAGACTGAAATACAGTGCATGTTGGGAGATATTAACCATGTAGACTGGCTCAGTTAGAGACTGAAATACAGTGCATGTCGGGAGATATTAACCATGTAGACTGGCTCAGTTAGAGACTGAAATACAGTGCATGTTGGGCGATATTAACCATGTAGACTGGCTCAGTTAGAGACTGAAATACAGTGCATGTTGGGGCGATATTAACCATGTAGACTGGCTCAGTTAGAGACTGACATACAGTGCATGTTGGGAGATATTAACCATGTAGACTGGCTCAGTTAGAGACTGACATACAGTGCATGTTGGGAGATATTAACCATGTAGACTGGCTCAGTTAGAGACTGAAATACAGTGCATGTTGGGAGAATATTAAACATGTAGACTGGCTCAGTTAGAGACTGACATACAGTGCATGTTGGGCGATATTAACCATGTAGACTGGCTCAGTTAGAGACTGAAATACAGTGCATGTTGGGAGATATTAACCATGTAGACTGGCTCAGTTAGAGACTGACATACAGTGCATGTTGGGCGATATTAACCATGTAGACTGGCTCAGTTAGAGACTGAAATACAGTGCATGTTGGGCGATATTAACCATGTAGACTGGCTCAGTTAGAGACTGACATACAGTGCATGTTGGGCGATATTAACCATGTAGACTGGCTCAGTTAGAGACTGAAATACTGTGCATGTTGGGCGATATTAACCATGTAGACTGGCTCAGTTAGAGACTGACATACAGTGCATGTTGGGAGATATTAACCATGTAGACTGGCTCAGTTAGAGACTGACATACAGTGCATGTTGGGAGATATTAACCATGTAGACTGCTCAGTTAGAGACTGAAATACAGTGCATGTTGGGAGATATTAACCATGTAGACTGGCTCAGTTAGAGACTGAAATACAGTGCATGTTGGGAGATATTAACCATGTAGACTGGCTCAGTTAGAGACTGACATACAGTGCATGTTGGGCGATATTAACCATGTAGACTGGCTCAGTTAGAGACTGAAATACAGTGCATGTTGGGCGATATTAACCATGTAGACTGGCTCAGTTAGAGACTGACATACAGTGCATGTTGGCGATATTAACCATGTAGACTGGCTCAGTTAGAGACTGACATACAGTGCATGTTGGGCGATATTAACCATGTAGACTGGCTCAGTTAGAGACTGAAATACAGTGCATGTTGGGAGATATTAACCATGTAGACTGGCTCAGTTAGAGACTGACATACAGTGCATGTTGGGAGATATTAACCATGTAGACTGGCTCAGTTAGAGACTGAAATACAGTGCATGTTGGGAGATATTAACCATGTAGACTGGCTCAGTTAGAGACTGACATACAGTGCATGTTGGGAGATATTAACCATGTAGACTGGCTCAGTTAGAGACTGACATACAGTGCATGTTGGGAGATATTAACCATGTAGACTGGCTCAGTTAGAGACTGACATACAGTGCATGTTGGGAGATATTAACCATGTAGACTGGGCTCAGTTAGAGACTGACATACAGTGCATGTTGGGGAGATATTAACCATGTAGACTGGCTCAGTTAGAGACTGAAATACAGTGCATGTTGGGCGATATTAACCATGTAGACTGACTCAGTTAGAGACTGACATACAGTGCATGTTGGGGATATTAACCATGTAGACTGGCTCAGTTAGAGACTGACATACAGTGCATGTTGGGAAGATATTAACCATGTCGACTGGCTCAGTTAGAGACTGAAATACAGTGCATGTTGGGGAGATATTAACCATGTAGACTGGCTCAGTTAGAGACTGACATACAGTGCATGTTGGGAGATATTAACCATGTAGACTGGCTCAGTTAGAGACTGACATACAGTGCATGTTGGGAGTATTAACCATGTAGACTGGCTCAGTTAGAGACTGACATACAGTGCATGTTGGGAGATATTAACCATGTAGACTGGCTCAGTTAGAGACTGACATACAGTGCATGTTGGGGGATATTAACCATGTAGACTGGCTCAGTTAGAGACTGAAATACAGTGCATGTTGGGAGATATTAACCATGTAGACTGCTCAGTTAGAGACTGACATACAGTGCATGTTGGGAGATATTAACCATGTAGACTGGCTCAGTTAGAGACTGAAATACAGTGCATGTTGGGGAGATATTAACCATGTAGACTGGCTCAGTTAGAGACCTGACATACAGTGCATGTTGGGGATATTAACCATGTAGACTGGCTCAGTTAGAGACTGAAATACAGTGCATGTTGGGGGATATTAACCATGTAGACTGGCTCAGTTAGAGACTGAAATACAGTGCATGTTGGGAGATATTAACCATTTAGACTGGCTCAGTTAGAGACTGACATACAGTGCATGTTGGGGGATATTAACCATGTAGACTGGCTCAGTTAGAGACTGAAATACAGTGCATGTTGGGAGATATTAACCATGTAGACTGGCTCAGTTAGAGACTGACATACAGTGCATGTTGGGAGATATTAACCATGTAGACTGGCTCAGTAGAGACTGAAATACAGTGCATGTTGGGAGATATTAACCATGTAGACTGGCTCAGTTAGAGACTGAAATACAGTGCATGTTGGGAGATATTACCATGTAGACTGCTCAGTTAGAGACTGAAATACAGTGCATGTTGGGAGATATTAACCATGTAGACTGCTCAGTTAGAGACTGAAATACAGTGCATGTTGGGAGATATTAACCATGTAGACTGGCTCAGTTAGAGACTGAAATACAGTGCATGTTGGGAGATATTAACCATGTAGACTGGCTCAGTTAGAGACTGACATACAGTGCATGTTGGGAGATATTAACCATGTAGACTGGCTCAGTTAGAGACTGAAATACAGTGCATGTTGGGAGATATTAACCATGTAGACTGGCTCAGTTAGAGACTGAAATACAGTGCATGTTGGGAGATATTAACCATGTAGACTGGCTCAGTTAGAGACTGACATACAGTGCATGTTGGGAGATATTAACCATGTAGACTGGCTCAGTTAGAGACTGAAATACAGTGCATGTTGGGAGATATTAACCATGTAGACTGGCTCAGTTAGAGACTGAAATACAGTGCATGTTGGGAGATATTAACCATGTAGACTGGCTCAGTTAGAGACTGAAATACAGTGCATGTTGGAGATATTAACCATGTAGACTGGCTCAGTTAGAGACTGAAATACAGTGCATGTTGGGAGATATTAACCATGTAGACTTGGCTCAGTTAGAGACTGAAATACAGTGCATGTTGGGAGATATTAACCATGTAGACTGCTCAGTTAGAGACTGAAATACAGTGCATGTTGGGGATATTAACCATGTAGACTGGCTCAGGTTAGAGACTGAAATACAGTGCATGTTGGGAGATATTAACCATGTAGACTGGCTCAGTTAGAGACTGACATACAGTGCATGTTGGGAGATATTAACCATGTAGACTGGCTCAGTTAGAGACTGAAATACAGTGCATGTTGGGAGATATTAACCATGTAGACTGGCTCAGTTAGAGACTGACATACAGTGCATGTTGGGCGATATTAACCATGTAGACTGGCTCAGTTAGAGACTGAAATACAGTGCATGTTGGGAGATATTAACCATGTAGACTGGCTCAGTTAGAGACTGACATACAGTGCATGTTGGGAGATATTAACCATGTAGACTGGCTCAGTTAGAGACTGAAATACAGTGCATGTTGGGAGATATTAACCATGTAGACTGCCAGTAGAGACTGAATACAGTGCATGTTGGGAGATATTAACCATGAGACTGGCTCAGTTAGAGACTGAAATACAGTGCATGTTGGGCGATATTAACCATGTAGACTGGCTCAGTTAGAGACTGAAATACAGTGCATGTTGGGCGATATTAACCATGTAGACTGGCTCAGTTAGAGACTGACATACAGTGCATGTTGGGAGATATTAACCATGTAGACTGGCTCAGTTAGAGACTGAAATACAGTGCATGTTGGGAGATATTAACCATGTAGACTGGCTCAGTTAGAGACTGAAATACAGTGCATGTTGGGGGATATTAACCATGTAGACTGGCTCAGTTAGAGACTGAAATACAGTGCATGTTGGGGATATTAACCATGTAGACTGGCTCAGTTAGAGACTGAAATACAGTGCATGTTGGGAGATATTAACATGTAGACTGGCTCAGTTAGAGACTGAAATACAGTGCATGTTGGGGGATATTAACCATGTAGACTGGCTCAGTTAGAGACTGAAATACAGTGCATGTTGGGAGATATTAACCATGTAGACTGGCTCAGTTAGAGACTGACATACAGTGCATGTTGGGAGATATTAACCATGTAGACTGGCTCAGTTAGAGACTGACATACAGTGCATGTTGGGAGATATTAACCATGTAGACTGGCTCAGTTAGAGACTGAAATACAGTGCATGTTGGGGGATATTAACCATGTAGACTGGCTCAGTTAGAGACTGAAATACAGTGCATGTTGGGAGATATTACCATGTAGACTGGCCTCAGTTAGAGACTGAAATAGAGTGCATGTTGGGAGATATTAACCATGTAGACTGGCTCAGTTAGAGACTGAAATACAGTGCATGTTGGGGATATTAACCATGTAGACTGGCTCAGTTAGAGACTGAAATACAGTGCATGTTGGGAGATATTAACCATGTAGACTGGCTCAGTTAGAGACTGACGATACAGTGCATGTTGGGAGATATTAACCATGTAGACTGGCTCAGTTAGAGACTGACATACAGTGCATGTTGGGAGATATTAACCATGTAGACTGGCTCAGTTAGAGACTGACATACAGTGCATGTTGGGAGATATTAACCATGTAGACCGGCTCAGTTAGAGACTGAAATACAGTGCATGTTGGGAGATATTAACCATGTAGACTGGCTCAGTTAGAGACTGACATACAGTGCATGTTGGAGATAATAACCATGTAGACTGGCTCAGTTAGAGACTGAAATACAGTGCCTGTTGGGAGATATTAACCATGTAGACTGGCTCAGTTAGAGACTGACATACAGTGCATGTTGGGAGAGTATTAACCATGTAGACTGGCTCAGTTAGAGACTGACATACAGTGCATGTTGGGAGATATTAACCATGTAGACTGGCTCAGTTAGAGACTGAAATACAGTGCATGTTGGGAGATATTAACCATGTAGACTGGCTCAGTTAGAGACTGACATACAGTGCATGTTGGGAGATATTACAGAAACGGGCGAAAATGTTGCTGTTCCCAGAATGCCAAGTAGGGTTTCAGAGATTGAAGGCCGTGTTAGTGGACAAACTGGTGCTAGCAGCCTCTGACGTTTTCAGATTACTTAAAATGGCCACAGATACCAGTGACCTGGGGATTGGGGAAGCACTACTTACAAGACGACAAGGCAGGAATAGAGAGGTCAGTGGGGTATTTTTGGAAAAACTAAGTCCGTGCCAAAGAAAGTATTCAGCATTGAAAAGAAAGACTTTAGCATTGCTACTAGTCCTTCAGCACTTTGAAGTATATGTCCGACATGACAATAAGCCAAGCTTAGTTTAAACAGACCATAATCCACTTGCGTTGATAAAGTTTAAAACTCGGAACGCAAGGTTATTTCATTGGAGTTTATTATTGCAACAGTTGAATGTTAAAATAGTGCACATACCCGGAAAGATAATGTGGTGGCGATGCTTTGTCATGGGCTTCCTCATAGAGACTGCGAAGCAAACTTACATCATGGCGAAGGAGTGGATGGATATGTGGTTATGATTTATGCCTTGCTTACACTCAGAATCAAACATCTTTACGCTGAAGTTTCATTCTGTTAAGGAAGGAGATATGAAGGGTCCTTCCTGTTTATTCAGTGTGGGCGGCACGGTAGCATAGTGGTTAGCACAGTGGCTTCACAGCTCCAAGGTCCCAGGGTTCGATTCCCGGCTTGGGTAACTGTCTGTGCGGAGTCTGCACGTTCTCCCCGTGTCTGCGTGGGTTTCCTCCGGGTGCTCTGTTTCCTCCCCACAGTCCAAAGATGTGCAGGTTAGGTGGATTGTGCCATGCTAAATTGCCCTTAGTGTCCAAAAAGGACACTATTGGGTTACGGGGATAAAGGGATGTGGGTGGAGATGTGGGGCTTGGGTAGGGTGCTCTTTCCAAGGGCCGGTGCAGACTCAATGGGCTGAATGACCTCCTTCTGCACTGTAAATTCTATGATTCCCTTATTTCCCTGTTATTTGCCGTTATTATTTTTGATCCATGGATGATTAATGGACATGTACCTTTAAGTTAAGCAGCAGCAGTCAGAAGTTACAGGAGAGAATACTAGTTCCTGCTGGTTTGAACAGGAGTCTCCAGACTTGTTGGCACCATAGAGAGAGTTGGGGTGGGCCACGGTTTGATTGATTGGTTAGTGATCAATGAATGTGCCCAAAAGGCCGTACTCTGGCTGGTAACGGGTGGATCCTATCCCAGTGGAATGATTTTCAGAGTCCCAAAGAGTTTCAGTTTGATCCTGACAACACAAAGACCAGGTCCTGCTACTCCCTCTCCGAAAGCCTGTGGGTGCTGTATTTCTGAACCTGCAGAGCACCTGAATTTGATTTTTGATTTGATTTGATTTATTGTCACATGTACCGAAGTGCAGTGAAAAGTATTTTTCTGCGGCCGAGGGAACGTATTCAGTACGTACATAGTAGACACAAGAATAATCGACAGAGAACATTAACAAATGGTACATTGACAAACAGCGATTGGTTACAGTGCGGAACAAGGGGCCAAACAAAGCAAATACATGAGCAAGGGCAGCATAGGGTGTCGTGAATAGTGTTCTTACAGGGAACAGGTCAGTCCGAGGGGGAGTTGTTGAGGAGTCTTGTAGCTGTGGTGAAGAAGTTGGTCCTATGTCTGGATGTGCGAGTCTCCAGACTTCTGTACCTTCTGCCTGATGGAAGGGTCTGGAAGAAGGCAATGCCTGGGTGGAAGGGGTCCCTGACAATGATGTCTGCCTTTCTGAGGCAGCGGGAGGTGTAGACAAAATCAATGTGAGGGTGGCAAGCTTGTGTGATGCGTTGGGCTGAGTTCACCACACTCTGCAGTTTCTTGTGATCTTGGGCCGAGCAGTTGCCATGCCAGGCTGTGATGCAGCCGGATAGGATGCTCTCTTTGGCACATCTGTAGAAGTTTGTGAGAGTCGATGCAGACATGCCGAATTTCTTTAGCTTCCGTAGGAAGTAGAGACGTTGTTGGGCTTTCTTGACTGTTGCATCAATGTGAGTGGACCAGGGCAGACTGTTGGTGATGGAGAATGAATGAATCTACTGAGAAGACCATTATTGATGAATTGACTTGTGTTGCGACTCCAGGTCAGTGGGGCTGGAATTGACCCTGCGTTAATCCAGAGTGTCCACAACTTTGACTGTTCTGATGTGATACGTGCCATGCCAACCAAAACCTGGCAAGTTATCACAGTGATTTTAAATTTGCATTTAATAATAGTAATCTTTATAATTTATTAGTATCACAAGTAGGCTGACATTAACATTGCAATGAAGTTACTGTGAAAATCCCCTAGTCGCCACACTCCGCCGCCTGTTCGGGTACACAGAGGGAGAATTCAGAATGTCCAATTCACCTAACAGCACGTATTTCAGGACTTGTGGGAGGAAACCGGAGCACCCGGAGGCAACCCACGCAGTCACGGGGAGAACGTGCAGACTCCGCACAGACAGTGACCCAAGCTGGGAATCGAACCTGGGACCCTGGAGCTGTGAAGCGACAGTGCTGACCACTGGGCTACTGTGCTAAATGACTTGGATGATGGGGCCGAAGGCATGGTTGCTACATTTGCTCATGGCACTGTTATGGGCCAGGGTTTAGAGAACTCCAAAGTATATCATGGAGTTCACCTGACCCACAACTGTTTTATTGATTTTGGTTACGATGAGCACAAGGATCTGCCTTTCCGGTGTTAGTCAACAGAGGTCTTAATCGCTTTTAATCAAAAACAAAGCTTATTCTACAAATTCAGTTAACATTTCTATAAACACACACAGTAAGCATTTTTATCAACTATAAACATTAATACCCCACACAGCTACAGTTCTCTCTCTCTCTCTCTCTCTCTCTCTATATATATATATATATATATATAAAGTAAGAAGTCTTACAACACCAGGTTAAAGTCCAACAGGTTTGTTTCGAATCACTAGCTTTCGGAGCGCTGCTCCTTCCTCAGGTGAATGACTTTAACCTGGTGTTGTAAAACTTCTTACTGTGCTCACCCCAGTCCAACGCCGGCATCTCCACATATATATATAAAACCCTTAATAACTTCCCTTTCAACTGTTTGATTTGATAACAACATCCAATAAATCAAACAAAAACCTTTTATTAAAACAGTAGGTTTGAATTCCTTCCAGAAAACAGTTATCATTTTTAAATTATCAAGTGATCTGGGCACCTTTTAACATGAAGAGAGAGAGAGAGAGAGGGAGGAGAAGCCTTCTTTGTCGGAATCCAGCTTCCAACTGTGTAAACAGAAAGTAAAACTCAGAGCCACAGCCCAGCTCCACCCACTCAGTGACATCACTGAAGCCATGTGGTAATACAGAACATTTCTTAAAGGGATACTCCCATGACAATACGAAGATTGTTGGGATAGTAATATGCGAGGAGGATACTCACCAACCGATCACTTGTTATTTATCACTGCTAATTAATATTATTTATAACTGTTAATTTGACAGTGTTTAGAATCAGTCCCTAAGCTGCAATATTCATTAGGCAATCAATTCACAATTTCCCACTTGTGACATACTTTGAATTTTCTTTCTGATCACAACTTTGACTGTTCACAGGCTGCAAAGCAATTGGCCGCCCTCGCTGAACCCCCTCTGCTTTATAACCCCCTCGCTGAACCCCCTCTGCTTTATAACCCCCTCGCTGAACCCCCTCTGCTTTATAACCCCCTCGCTGAACCCCCTCTGCTTTATAACCCCCTCGCTGAACCCCCTCTGCTTTATAACCCCCTCGCTGAACCCCCTCTGCTTTATAACCCCCTCACGATCCTCAGGTTAAATCACCACCAGTCAACACGGTAGCAGTGATTAGCACTGTTGCTTCACAGCTCCAGGGTCCCAGGTTCGATTCCCCGCTGGGTCACTGTCTGTGCGGAGTCTGCACGTTCTCCCCGTGTCTGCGTGGGTTTCCTCCGGGTGCTCCGGTTTCCTCCCACAAGTCCTGAAAGACGTGCTGTTAGGTGGATTGGACATTCTGAATTCTCCCTGTGTACCCGAACAGGCACCGGATTGTGGCGACTAGGGGCTTTTCACAGTAACTTCATTGCAGTGTTAATGTAAGCCTACTTGTGACAATAAAGACTTATTATTATCTCTGGTACTAACTGTTTTACTTTATATGTTTTGTTTAACTGCAGGTCTCCGCATGCTTCAGGGCTGATCATGGAGCCAGAACTGGTGTACAGTGAGGGTCTGGGCTGTTGGGTGAAATCGCAGACTATCTGAACCAATATCCGAAAAAGCCTGCCTCTGCTGTTCCCTCTCAGCCAGAATGGGCAGCCAGGATTTTTCCCATGGGAATCTTAAAGGACTTGATTCTGATGCGATCAAGGATGAGTCACTTTGTTTGACCAAAGACATTGGCAGTGGGCAGAGCGACAGGATGGGCCAGATGGAGAGTGATGACACCAACTCTGCTGACAGCGACAATGGTCTGGAGGATTCACTCACAAACACTACTTGGGACAATTCTAGGAGGGCTTCATCGAATGAGTCCTTTTCTTCACGTCAGAGTGTTGACTCGGTGTTGGACGATGAAGCCGTGTTGGAATGCAGAGAATTCATGAGGCGATATGTTGAGAAAGTCTTCAGTGGGAGGTAAGCAGTAGAATGAGAGTTAAGTTTGGCCGAGTAGGAAATGTTCTTTGTTCCAATGCAGTCGCTGCAGTTTGAATAATTCAAAGACTCACTCCAATCATAATTTAAAAATGTAATCTATCTCCTCCGACAGCTCAGTGTCACTGAAACTTGGCAACCAGCACTGACCATCCCAGGTTTGATTCGGTCTGTAAAGACTGCTGATCCCAGCCAGGTTGCTGTTAGCAGTGCTGGAGTCAGAAGAGAAATCAGACCGTGTCCCTGGTATAAAAACACAAAAAGCTGCCAGTTCAATGTTGCTGGCTGTGTACACGTGATCCGATAGTTTACTGATGCTCATTGTTCAGGTTCACACAATGAGGATGGTCACTGAATGAACTACTGGTGCCCAATGAAGGAAAGCCCAGCAAGAGTCAACACCTTGAACAGAGGATGAGAGAAGATACCAGGAAAACTCAGCAAGATTAGAATTAAAAATGAACTCACGGCGCCGAGGTCCCAGGTTGGATCCCGGCTCTGGGACACTGTCCGTGTGGAGTTTGCACATTCTCCCCGTGTCTGTGTGGGTCTCACCCCCACAGCCCAAAGATGTGCAGGGTGGGTGGATTGGCCACGCTACATTAATTGTAAAAAAATAATTGGGTACTCTAAATTCTTTTGAAAAAAAATAATTAAAAATGTAAATATCAGTAACAATGTTTAAGCTCCGTAGATTTCCGAGTTGATGTTAGTTTAGAGCAACCACAGGTCAATTTGTCCCAGGTGTTTTTGATGAATCCAGGAGTGTGGATTGGTCAGGGATGGAGTGCTGAGCTGTGTCTGTTTATTATATCCCTCCTATTCCCTGAATAATTGGTTATTTTGCTTTAATTCTATGAAGGCTCTGACTAAAGGTAATTCATTTCTATTGACTGTACCTGGGACAGTGTCTGATCGTTAGTTTCCCATCAACATCCATTCATTGCCTTACTTTAAAGAAGATGCTGTAAATTCCAAATGATTCGGAGCCAATGATATCCTTTTTTGATCTTCGCCCTTTTGCAGGGCTGCTTTTTTCTGATCAGTTGTAAATTTTCAAAGTGTTTAGTCACTCCATCCTTAATTATAGAGCCCAGTAATTTCCACACAGCATCCGTTCGATAGCTGCTCTGTCACTTCCGGCTTTCTCATTTGCACTTTTTAAATATTGGACATGTTCAATCTAAAGGAATGGTTTCTGAAGGAATAACTTGGGAAGAGTATATTTGAGTATCTGTTTAAAAGCTTGGGGTGGAAGTCACCTGGCTTTGGGGATTTAGCAATCTTTAATGTCACTCAGCTTCTTTTGCAAAAAGTAATAATCCCACACATCAACATCCTGGGAGTTACCATTGACCAAAAACTGAATTGGACTAGTCCGAGTAAGTAAAGTCGCCATAGTCCCATACGACCAGAGGCTGCTTTCCCCTTTGAGGAATAATAATTTTTATTATTGTCACAAGTAGGTTTACATTAACGTTACTCTGAAAATCCCCTAGTTGCCACATCCCGGCGCCTGTTCGGGTACACAGAGGGAGAATTCAGAAGGTCCAAATTACCTAACCTGCACATCTTTGGACTGTGGGAGGAAACTGGAGCACCCGGAGGAAACCCACGTAGACACGGGGAGAACATGCAGACTCCGCACAAACAGTGACCCAGCGGGGAATCGAACCTGGGACCCTGGAGCTGTGAAGCAACAGTGCTAATCACTGCTACCGTGTTGACTGGTGGTGATTTAACCTGAGGATCGCGACACCTCAGGCGAAGGGCACGGTTGAGAAGGCGTGGCCTTCATGAATAACGCCAGCCGTACAGGGGATTGAACCCGCGCTGTTTTTAAAGTAAATTTAGAGCATCCAATTCATTTTTTTCCAATTAAGGGGCAATTTAGTGTGTTCAGCCCACCTACCCTGCACATCATTGGGTTGTGGGGGCGAAACCCACGCAGACACAGGGAGAATGTGCAAACTCCACACGGACAGTGACCCAGAGCCGGGATCGAACCTGGGACCTCGGCACCGTGAGGCAGCAGTGTTAACCCACTGAGCCACCGTGCTGCTGAACCTGCGCTGTTGGCCTCGCTCTGCATCACAAACCAGCTGTCCAGCCAACTGAACTAAACCCCCCCCCCCCCCCCCCCCCCGCCAACCCGGGCTAGCCACATAAATACCGTGGCTACAAGAGAAGGTCAAAGTCTAAGAATCCTGCAGCAAGTAACTCACCACCTGACTCCCCAAAGCCTGTCCACCAACTAAAAGGCACAAGTCAGGAGTGTGAGGGAGTGCAGCTCCAACAATACTCAAAGCTGCACATTGTCCAGGACAAAGTAGCCCGATTGATTGGGATCTCATTCACAAACATTCAATCCCTGCACCATTGATGAACAGCAGCTACTGTGTGTAGCATCTACAGGAACTCAACAAGGTTCCTTAGGCAGCATCTTCCACACCCATAGGCACTACCATCTCGAAGGACAAGAGCAGCAGATACCTGGGAACCCCACCACCTGGAGGTTCCCCTCCCAGTCTCTCACCAACCTGACTTGGAAATATATCGGCCGTTCCTTCACTGTCGCTGGGGAAATCCCTGGAACTCCTTTCCGGATAGCACAGTTCAGCATCTCGGGGACTGCAGCAGTTGAAGAAGGCAGCTCCCCACTTTCACCATATTGAGAGCAATAGGAATGGGTAATAAATGCTCGAGTAACCAGCGACGCGACATCCTGTAATGTGCTGTTAGACTCGATCTGTTAATGGCTGCTAGTGCTAATTTAAGGAGGGGATGGGGTGGGATGGGATGTGGTCGGTGGGTGCTAGACTTTGGAAAGATGCTTTGGGATCTGCTGCTTGCTAGTTACCCCAATACTGAGGGAAAATGAATTTGTTTCAAATGGAAGCTGAAGGACCCTGTATATCGTTGACCAACCTGCCCATCCCTAATTGCCCTTGAGATGATGGTGGAATTACCATGTGTTTCTGCCCTTGTCTTTCGAGATGGTAGTAGTTATGGGTTTGGAAGGTGCTGTCTAAGGAGCCTTGCTGAGTCCCTGCAGTGCATCTTGTAGATGGTACACACGGCTGCCACTGTGCGTCGGTGGTGGAGGGTTTGAATGTTGTGGAAGGGGAGCAATCAAGCGGCTGCTTTGTCCTGGATGGTGTTGAGATGTTGTTGTCACATTCCTGACTTGTGTCTTGTAGATGGTGGACAGGCTTTGGGGGGGGTCAGGAGGTGAGTTACTCACCGTAGGATTCTGAGCCTTTGACCGGCCCTGGTAGCCACAGTATTAATGTGACTGGGTCCAGTTCAGTTTCAGATCAATGGTAACCCCCAGGATGCTGATGGTGGGGGATTCAGCGACGGTAACGCCATTGAATGTCAAGGGGCGGTGGTTAGATCCTCGCTTGTAGGAGATGGTCATTGTCTGGCACTCGTGTGGCACGAATATAAGTTGTCACTTGTCAGCCCCGAGCCTGGATATTGTCCAGGTCTTGCTGCATTTGGACAGGGACTGCTTCATTATCTGAGGAGTTGCGAATGGTGCTGAACATTGTGCAGTCATCGCAAACATCCCCACTTCTGACCTTATGATGGTGTCCATTGAGTTTCCAACAAGAAACAGGAGAGTGTGAAAGAGGATGAGGTGGAGGAGAATGGGCTGAGAGGCACGTGATGAAGGAGCAGGGGCAGGGGAATTGCCTCAATCTGGATGAAAACATTTCCTAAATCTGTCTTTTATTCTCATGTTGTAGGGAAGAAATTGGCCAGGAAGAGAAAGGCCGTTTTGGAGAGCTGTGTTCTGATGAAAACAACCAGGGCAGAGAATGGTTTGCAAAATACGTCAGTGCCCAGGTATGAACAAGGGGAGTGCAGCATGTGAAGTTACAGGCAGTGATAAAACCAGAAGTCATAGGAGCAGAAATAGGCCAGTCGGCCCATCGAATCTGCTCAGCCATTCAATGAGATTGTGACTGATCTAATTTGATGATTCTCAACTCCACTTTTCCCGCCTTATCCCCAGAACCCTTAAAAATCAGTCTGTCTCAGCCTTGAACATACTTCACAACCCAACATATACAGCTCTCTGCAGGAAAGAAATCCACAGATTCACTCCCCTCTGAAAGGAGAAATTCCTCCTCATCTCTGTCTGAAATGGGTGAGCCCTCACTCTGAGATTCTGCCCTCTGGTCCCAGACTCTCCCACAAGGGGAAACAACCTCTCAGCATCGACCCTGTCAAACCCCCCGAGAATCCGATATGTCTCAATAAGGTCACCTCTCATTCTTCTAAACTCCAATGAGTACAGACCCAATCTACTCAACGTAGGGGAGACAGTGGCGTACTGGTAATATCGCTGGAATAGTAATCCAGAGACCCGGGGTAATAATCCGGGTTCCAATCCCACCATGGCAGATGATAAAATTTGAATTAAAAGTCTAATGATGACCATGAAACGATTGTCGCTTGATATATATATCCATCTGCTATCTCCTTTAGGGAAGGAAATGTGCCGTCCTTACCCGGTCTGGCCTACACGTGACTCCAGACCCACAGCAATGTGGTTGACTGTTAAATGCTCTCCGAGATGGGCAATAAATGCTGACCCAGCCAGCGACTCCCACATCACATCAACAAATAAAAAAAACAACCTCTCCTCAAAAGAAAATCCCCTCCACACCCGGGATCAACCTAGTACCATTCTCTGAACTGCCTCCAAAGTTAGTAAATCTTTTCATAGAATCCCCACAGAATCATAGAATCCCTACAGTGCAGAAGGAGGCCATTCGGCCCATCAAGTTTGCACCAACCCCTCCAAGAACACTACACCTAGGCCCCCGCCCTATCCCCGTAACCCACCTAACGTTGGACCCTGAGGGGCATTGGCCAATGTACTCAAGCTGCACCTGCACTGAAAACTCCACACAGGCAGTCACCCATGGTCGGAATCAAAACTGGGTCCCTGGGGGAGCTGTGAGTAACAGTGCTAACCACTGTACACAGACCATCCTGCACTGATGTTTGAGTATTCAGGATAACCTCCTGATGGAATAGTTGGGACTAAGTTATCAGCGGGGCTGCTGGCATATTCTGAATCTAATGGTACATGGTCACTGAACACAGGCTTGGACCAAGAAATGGCCATTTGCCCTCAAACATAGGTTGTACCCGGAAGTATCTTTATTCTTGGCTCCCTTTTGAAAAGCAGCATTGCTGGTGAACACTGTGTCATGTTGGTGCAGGGTTTCAGTATGACATCAAGATGTTATTTATTTGTCTTGACAATGTACCTTGATCCTTTGATGCCTTGATTGAGGTTTAAATTACTGTACAAATTGCTCACCAATCCATCTGTTGAAGGTGATACGGAGCCGACTTTAAGTAGCCTTCAAACTCCTTGGACGTGAGCTATGTTCCGAACTCCTTGGAGATGTGCTGAGTTCCGAACTCCTTGGAGGTGAGCTGAGTTCCAAACTACTTGGAAGTGAGCTGTATATCATAGTTCCAAGTACCAGCTGTTCTCCCGCCGAAATCGAGATGAGCTGAATTCCGAACTCCTTGGAAGTGAGCTGTGTTCCAATTCCTTGGAAGTGAGCTGTGTTCCGAATTCCTTGGAAGTGAGCTCTGTTCCGAACTCCTTAGAAGGGAGCTGTGTTCCAACTCCTTGGAAGTGAGCTGTGTTCCAATTCCTTGGAAGTGAGCTGTGTTCTGAACTCCTTGGAGATGAGCTCTGTTCCGAACTCCTTAGAAGGGAGCTGTGTTCCGAACTCCTTGGAAGTGAGCTGTGTTCCAATTCCTTGGAAGTGAGCTGTGTTCCAACTCCTTGGAGATGAGCTGTGTTCCGAACTCCTTGGAAGTGAGCTGAGTTCCGAATTCCTTGGAAGTGAGCTGTGTTCTGAACTCCTTGGAGATGAGCTCTGTTCCGAACTCCTTAGAAGGGAGCTGTGTTCCGAACTCGTTGGTGTTCCGAACTCTTTGGAAGTGATCTGAGTTCCGAACTCCTTAGAAGTGAGCTGTGTTCCGAACTCCTTAGAAGTGAGCTACGTTCTGAACTCGTTGGTGTTCCGAACTCCTTGGAAGTGAGCTGTGCTCCGAACTCCTTGGAAGTGAGCTGTGTTCCGAATTCCTTGGAAGTGAGCTGTGTTCCAACTCCTTGGAAGTGAGCTGTGTTCCAACTCCTTGGAAGTGAGCAGTGTTCCGAATTCCTTGGAAGTGAGCTGTGTTCCAACTCCTTGGAAGTGAGCAGTGTTCCGAATTCCTTGGAAGTGAGCAGTGTTCCGAATTCCTTGGAAGTGAGCAGTGTTCCGAATTCCTTGGAAGTGAGCTGTGTTCCGAACTCCTTGGAAGTGAGCTGTGTTCCGAATTCCTTGGAAGTGAGCTGTGTTCCAACTCCTTGGAAGTGAGCTGTGTTCCAACTCCTTGGAAGTGAGCAGTGTTCCGAATTCCTTGGAAGTGAGCAGTGTTCCGAATTCCTTGGAAGTGAGCTGAGTTCCGAACTCCTTGGAAGTGAGCTGAGTTCCGAACTCCTTGGAAGTGAGCTGTGTTCCAACTCCTTGGAAGTGAGCAGTGTTCCGAATTCCTTGGAAGTGAGCTGAGTTCCGAACTCCTTGAAAGTGAGCTGTGTCCCGAACTCCTTGGAAGTGAGCTGAGTTCCAAACTCCTTGGAAGTGAGCTGTGTTCCGAATTCCTTGGAAGTGAGCTGAGTTACGAACTCCTTGGAAGTGAGCTGAGTTCCGAACTGCTTGGAAGTGAGCTATGTTCCGATCTCCTTGGAAGTGAGCAGTGTTCCAACTCCTTGGAAGTGAGCTGTGTTCCAACTCCTTGGAAGTGAGCTGAGTTCCGAACTCCTTGGAAGTGATCTAAGTTCCGAATTCCTTGGAAGTGAGCTGAGTTCCGAACTCTTTTGGAAGTGAGCTGTGTTCCGAACTCCTTGGAAGTGAGCTGTGTTCCGAACTCCTTGGAAGTGAGCTGTGTTCCAACTCCTTGGAAGTGAACTGTGTTCCGAACTCCTTGGAAGTGAGCAGTGTTCCAACTCCTTGGAAGTGAGCTGAGTTCCGAACTCCATCGAAGTGAGCTGAGTTCCGAACTCCTTGGAAGTGAGCTGAGTTCCGAACTCCTTGGAAGTGAGCTGTGTTCCAACTCCTTGGAAGTGAGCTGAGTTCCGAACTCCTTGGAAATGAGCTGAGTTCCGAACTCCTTAGAAGTGAGCTGAGTTCCGAACTCCTTGGAAGTGAGCTATGTTCTGGACTCCTTGGAGATGAGCTGAGTTCCGAACTCCTTGGAAGTGAGCTGTGTTCCGAACTCCTTGGAAGTGAGCTGAGTTCCGAACTCCTTGGAAGTGAGCTGTGTTCCAACTCCTTGGAGATGAGCTGAGTTCCGAACTCCTTGGAAGTGAGCTGAGTTCCGAACTCCTTGGAAGTGAGCTGTGTTCTGAACTCCTTGGAGATGAGCTGAGTTCCGAACTCCTTGGAAGTGAGCTGTGTTCCGAACTCCTTGGAAGTGAGCTGAGTTCCGAACTCCTTGGAAGTGAGCTGTGTTCTGAACTCCTTGGAGATGAGCTGAGTTCCGAACTCCTTGGAAGTGAGCTGAGTTCCGAACTCCTTGGAAGTGAGCTGAGTTCCGAACTCCTTGGAAGTGAGCTGAGTTCCGAACTCCTTGGAAGTGAGCTGAGTTCCGAACTCCTTAGAAGTGAGCTGAGTTCCGAACTCCTTGGAAGTGAGCTGTGTTCCGAACTCCTTGGAAGTGAGCTGTGTTCCGAACTCCTTGGAAGTGAGCTGAGTTCCGAACTCCTTGGAAGTGAGCTGTGTTCCGAACTCCTTGGAAGTGAGCAGTGTTCCGAATTCCTTGGAGATGAGCTGAGTTACGAACTCCTTGGAAGTGAGCTGAGTTACGAACTCCTTGGAAGTGAGCTGTGTTCCGAACTCCTTGGAAGTGAGCTGTGTTCCGAACTCCTTGGAAGTGAGCAGTGTTCCGAATTCCTTGGAGATGAGCTGAATTCCGAACTCCTTGGAAGTGAGCTGTGTTCCAACTCCTTGGAAGTGAGCTGAGTTCCAACTCCTTGGAAGTGAGCTGAGTTCCAACTCCTTGGAAGTGAGCTGAGTTCCGAACTCCTTGGAAGTGAGCAGTGTTCCGAATTCCTTGGAAGTGAGCTGAGTTCCAACTCCTTGGAAGTGAGCTGAGTTCCGAACTCCTTGGAAGTGAGCTGAGTTCCAACTCCTTGGAAGTGAGCTGTGTTCCAACTCCTTGGAAGTGAGCTGTGTTCCGAACTCCTTGGAGATGAGCTGTGTTCCAACTCCTTGGAAGTGAGCTGTGTTCCGAATTCCTTGGAAGTGAACTGTGTTCCAACTCCTTGGAGATGAGCTCTGTTCCGAACTCCATAGAAGTGAACTACGTTCCGAACTCCTTGGTGTTCCGAACTCTTTGGAAGTGATCTGAGTTCCGAACTCCTTGGAGATGAGCTGTGATCCGAACTCCTTGGAAGTGAGCTGTGTTCCAACTCCTTGGAAGTGAGCTGTGTTCCGAATTCCTTGGAAGTGAGCTGAGTTCCGAACTCCTTGGAAGTGAGCTGAGTTCCGAACTCCTTGGAAGTGAGCTGAATTCCGAACTCCTTGAAACTGAGCTGTGTTCCGAACTCCTTGGAAGTGAGCTGAGTTCCAACTCCTTGGAAGTGAGCTGAGTTCCGAACTCCTTGGAAGTGAGCTGAGTTCCAACTCCTTGGAAGTGAGCTGTGTTCCGAACTCCTTGGAAGTGAGCAGTGTTCCGAACTCCTTGGAAGTGAGCTGTGTTCCGAACTCCTTGGAAGTGAGCTGAGTTCCGAACTCCTTGGAAGTGAGCTGAGTTCCAACTCCTTGGAAGTGAGCTGAGTTCCGAACTCCTTGGAAGTGAGCTGTGTTCCGAACTCCTTGGAAGTGAGCTGAGTTCCGAACTCATTGGAGATGAGCTGTGTTCCAACTCCTTGGAAGTGAGCTGTGTTCCGAACTCCTTGGAAGTGAGCTGTGTTCCGAACTCCTTGGAAGTGAGCTGTGTTCCGAACTCATTGGAGATGAGCTGTGTTCCAACTCCTTGGAAGTGAGCTGTGTTCCAACTCCTTGGAAGTGAGCTGTGTTCCGAATTCCTTGGAAGTGAGCTGTGTTCCGAATTCCTTGGAAGTGAGCAGTGTTCCGAATTCCTTGGAAGTGAGCTGTGTTCCGAATTCTTTGGAAGTGAGCTGTGTTCCGAATTCCTTGGAAGTGAGCTGTGTTCCAACTCCTTGGAGATGAACTCTGTTCCGAACTCCTTAGAAGTGAGCTACGTTCCGAACTCCTTGGTGTTCCGAACTCTTTGGAAGTGAGCTGTGTTCCGAACTCCTTGGAAGTGAGCTGTGTTCCGAATTTCTTGGAAGTGATCTGAGTTCCGAACTCCTTGGAGATGAGCTGTGATCCGAACTCCTTGGAAGTGAGCTGTGTTCCGAATTTCTTGGAAGTGAGCTGTGTTCCGAATTCCTTGGAAGTGAGCTGAGTTTCGAACTCCTTGGAAGTGAGCTGTGTTCCGAACTCCTTGGAAGTGAGCTGAATTCCGAACTCCTTGGAGATGAGCTGTGTTCCAACTCCTTGGAAGTGAGCTGTGTTCCGAATTCCTTGGAAGTGAGCTGTGTTCCGAATTCCTTGGAAGTGAACTGTGTTCCAACTCCTTGGAGATGAGCTCTGTTCCGAACTCCATAGAAGTGAACTACGTTCCGAACTCCTTGGTGTTCCGAACTCTTTGGAAGTGATCTGAGTTCCGAACTCCTTGGAGATGAGCTGTGATCCGAACTCCTTGGAAGTGAGCTGTGTTCCGAATTCCTTGGAAGTGAGCTGTGTTCCGAACTCCTTGGAGATGAGCTGTGTTCCGAATTCCTTGGAAGTGAGCTGAGTTCCGAATTCCTTGGAGATGAGCTGTGTTCCGAATTCCTTGGAAGTGAGCTGTGTTCCGAACTCCTTGGAGATGAGCTGTGTTCCGAATTCCTTGGAAGTGAGCTGTGTTCCGAACTCCTTGGAGATGAGCTGTGTTCCGAATTCCTTGGAAGTGAGCAGTGTTCCGAACTCCTTGGAGATGAGCTGAATTCCGAACTCCTTGGAGATGAGCTGTGTTCCAACTCCTTGGAAGTGAGCTGTGTTCCGAATTCCTTGGAAGTGAACTGTGTTCCAACTCCTTGGAGATGAGCTCTGTTCCGAACTCCATAGAAGTGAACTACGTTCCGAACTCCTTGGTGTTCCGAACTCTTTGGAAGTGATCTGAGTTCCGAACTCCTTGGAGATGAGCTGTGATCCGAACTCCTTGGAAGTGAGCTGTGTTCCGAATTCCTTGGAAGTGAGCTGTGTTCCGAATTCCTTGGAAGTGAGCTGTGTTCCGAATTCCTTGGAAGTGAACTGTGTTCCAACTCCTTGGAGATGAGCTCTGTTCCGAACTCCATAGAAGTGAACTACGTTCCGAACTCCTTGGTGTTCCGAACTCTTTGGAAGTGATCTGAGTTCCGAATTCCTTGGAAGTGAGCTGTGTCCCAACTCCTTGGAAGTGAGCTGAGTGCCAACTCCTTGGAAGTGAGCTGTGTTCCGAACTCCTTGGAAGTGAGCTGAGTTCCGAATTCCTTGGAAGTGAGCTGTGTTCCAACTCCTTGGAAGTGAGCTGTGATCCGAACTCCTTGGAAGTGAGCTGTGTTCCGAATTCCTTGGAAGTGAGCTGTGTTCCGAATTCCTTGGAAGTGAGCTGTGTTCCGAATTCCTTGGAAGTGAACTGTGTTCCAACTCCTTGGAGATGAGCTCTGTTCCGAACTCCATAGAAGTGAACTACGTTCCGAACTCCTTGGTGTTCCGAACTCTTTGGAAGTGATCTGAGTTCCGAATTCCTTGGAAGTGAGCTGTGTCCCAACTCCTTGGAAGTGAGCTGTGTTCCGAACTCCTTGGAAGTGAGCTGAGTGCCAACTCCTTGGAAGTGAGCTGTGTTCCGAACTCCTTGGAAGTGAGCTGAGTTCCAACTCCTTGGAAGTGAGCTGAGTTCCGAACTCCTTGGAAGTGAGCTGTGTTCCGAACTCCTTGGAAGTGAGCTGTGTTCCGAATTCCTTGGAACTGAGCTGAGTTCCGAATTCCTGGGAAGTGAGCTGAGTTCTGAATTCCTTGGAAGTGAGCTGTGTTCCGAACTCCTTGGAAGTGAGCTGTGTTCCAACTCCTTGGAAGTGAGCTGTGTTCCGAATTCCTTGGAACTGAGCTGAGTTCCGAATTCCTGGGAAGTGAGCTGAGTTCTGAATTCCTTGGAAGTGAGCTGTGTTCCGAACTCCTTGGAAGTGAGCTGAGTTCCAACTCCTTGGAAGTGAGCTGTGTTCCAACTCCTTGGAAGTGAGCTGTGTTCTGAACTCCTTGGAGATGAGCTCTGTTCCGAACTCCTTGGAAGTGAGCTGTGTTCCGAACTCCTTGGCGATGAGCTCTGTTCCGAACTCCTTGGAAGTGAGCTGTGTTCTGAACTCCTTGGCGATGAGCTCTGTTCCGAACTCCTTGGAAGTGAGCTGTGTTCTGAACTCCTTGGCGATGAGCTCTGTTCCGAACTCCTTGGAAGTGAGCTGTGTTCCGAACTCCTTGGAAGTGAGCTGTGTTCCGAACTCCTTGGCGATGAGCTCTGTTCCGAACTCCTTGGAAGTGAGCTGTGTTCTGAACTCCTTGGCGATGAGCTCTGTTCCGAACTCCTTGGAAGTGAGCTGTGTTCTGAACTCCTTGGCGATGAGCTCTGTTCCGAACTCCTTGGAAGTGAGCTGTGTTCCGAATTCCTTGGAAGTGAGCTGTGTTCCAAACACCTTGGAAGTGAGCTCTGTTCCAAAATCCTTGGAAGTGAGCTGAGTTCCGAATTCCTTGGAATGACCACTGGGGTCCTGAGTACGGCCCACACAAGACATTCTGTTGACCGTCCTTCCCCTCTGTGGCCACAGGACTGACCGTCCTTCCCCTCAGTGGCCGCAGGACTGACCGTCCTTCCCCTCAGTGGCCACAGGACTGACCGTCCTTCCCCTCAGTGGCCACAGGAATGACCGTCCTTTCCCTCAGTGGCCACAGGACTGACCGTCCTTTCCCTCAGTGGCCACAGGACTGACCGTCCTTCCCCTCAGTGGCCACAGGAATGACTGTCCTTCCCCTCAGTGGCCACAGGACTGACCGTCCTCTCTGTGGCCACAGGACTGACCGTCCCTCCCCTCAGTGGCCGCAGGATTGACCATCCTTCCCCTCAGTGGCCACAGGAATGACTGTCCTTCCCCTCAGTGGCCACAGGACTGACCGTCCTTCCTCTCTGTGGCCGCAGGACTGACCATCCTCTCTGTGGCCACAGGACTGACCGTCCTTCCCCTCAGTGGCCACAGGACTGACCGTCCTTCCCCTCAGTGGCCACAGGACTGACCGTCTGTCCCTTCCCGGTGCCACATAAGTGAAACTGTGGCTTGTTCACTGACCGTGACTCCGTGAACGAAATTTAATACATGCTGAATATTTCCTAAGTTACATAAAATGCTTCATCATTTATGTATCAATTCTTCTACCATCAGCTTCAAATGGTGAAAACAAAATAAATATTTACACTTTGGACACAGAGGGAGCGCACAGTCTGTCACCGTCAGTGTGCGCAATCAGCACGCACCTCTCTTCACCTGTCCTCGCTTCACCTGTCCTCGCTTCACCTGTCCTCGCTTCACCTGTCCTCGCTTCACGTGTCCTCGCTTCACCTGTCCTTGCTTCACCTGTCCTTGCTTCACGTGTCCTCGCTTCACGTGTCCTTGCTTCACCTGTCCTCGCTTCACCTGTCCTTGCTTCACCTGTCCTTGCTTCACCTGTCCTTGCTTCACGTGTCCTTGCTTCACCTGTCCTTGCTTCACCTGTCCTTGCTTCATGTCTGTATCGCTTCACGTGTCCTCGCTTCACGTGTCCTCGCTTCACCTGTCCTTGCTTCACCTGTCCTTGCTTCACGTGTCCTTGCTTCACCTGTCCTTGCTTCACCTGTCCTTGCTTCATGTCTGTATCGCTTCACGTGTCCTTGCTTCACCTGTCCTCGCTTCACCTGTCCTTGCTTCACCTGTCCTTGCTTCACGTGTCCTCGCTTCACCTGTCCTCGCTTCACGTGTCCTCGCTTCACCTGTCCTTGCTTCACCTGTCCTTGCTTCACCTGTCCTTGCTTCACGTGTCCTCGCTTCACCTGTCCTTGCTTCACCTGTCCTTGCTTCACCTGTCCTTGCTTCACGTGTCCTTGCTTCACCTGTCCTTGCTTCACCTGTCCTTGCTTCATGTCTGTATCGCTTCACGTGTCCTCGCTTCACGTGTCCTCGCTTCACCTGTCCTTGCTTCACCTGTCCTTGCTTCACGTGTCCTTGCTTCACCTGTCCTTGCTTCACCTGTCCTTGCTTCATGTCTGTATCGCTTCACGTGTCCTTGCTTCACCTGTCCTCGCTTCACCTGTCCTTGCTTCACGTGTCCTCGCTTCACCTGTCCTCGCTTCACGTGTCCTCGCTTCACCTGTCCTTGCTTCACCTGTCCTTGCTTCACCTGTCCTTGCTTCACCTGTCCTTGCTTCACCTGTCCTTGCTTCACGTGTCCTCGCTTCACCTGTCCTCGCTTCACCTGTCCTTGCTTCACCTGTCCTTGCTTCACCTGTCCTCGCTTCACCTGTCCTTGCTTCACCTGTCCTTGCTTCATGTCTGTATCACTTCACGTGTCCTCGCTTCACGTGTCCTCGCTTCACCTGTCCTCGCTTCACGTGTCCTCGCTTCACGTGTCCTTGCTTCACCTGTCCTCGCTTCACGTGTGTATCGCTTCAGTCAGACCGGTCAGAAAAAAACTACGCGATTGGAAATCACCGGAATGTGGCGTCCGTGCGTGTGGGCGACGGTCAACAGAATGTCTTGTGTGGGCCGTACTCAGGACCCCGATGGGCATCCGGACTGCAGGTTGCCCTCTGCTGGTATAGACGGTGATCACTGGCTTCTGCAGACCAGCTGTTACTCACACCTCTGAGTCACAGGTTCTGGGTTCAAATCCTTCTCCAGGCTGTCAGCGTAAGGAACAAGCTGACACGGTCACAGTGACCAACTTTTAACAAGTCAAATAAACTGACCTGAACCAGGAGGTGTGTTGGTGGGGGGGGGGGGGGGGGGGGGGGGGGAGTGCTGGTGGCCAAATGGGGAATGGGAGCTGGTGCTGGAGGGTGCCCTTAAGTGTTGGGGAGGGGTTGCTGATGACAATAACTCCCTCCGGTGGCCAAAGCCAGGACTACACATGCTCATGGGCAGCACGGTAGCACAGTGGTTAGCACTGTTGCATCACTGCTCCAGGGTCCCAGGTTTGATTCCCGGCTTGGGTCACTGTCTGTGCGGAGTCTGCACGTTCTCCCCGTGTCTGCGTGGGATTCCTCCGGGTGCTCCGGTTTCCTCCAACAAGTCCTGAAAGACGTGCTGTTAGATGAATTAGTCATTCTGAATTCTCCCTCCGTGTACCCGAACAGGCGCCGGAATGTGGCGACTAGGGGCTTTTCACAGGAACTTCATTGCAGTGTTAATGTAAGCCTACTTGTGACAAGATTATTATTATCACAAAGGAAAGCAGAGTCTCCGTCTCCCGCAGGCTGTCCGGGAAATAAAGCGACAAAAGGTGTTCCTTAACAGACACAGAAGACTTCCGGGTCGCGGCGATGCGGAGCTAAGCCGCGCGAGTCGGCAGCTCCCGCAGAAACGGACTTTTGGGCCCGCTAATGGAGCCCCAACGGACCTGTAAAAAAAAAACCAACCCGTGGGGAAGAACGGAGGAACCATACAGACCTGCGTGGACCGGACCCGCAGTGAAACAGCGAGGAAAGCGGCCTTGGAGCAGCGGGAGAAGAAAGAAGAAAAAAACAATATGGCGGCGCCCACAGACAGTGAGGAGATGAAAGAGTTCATCAAGGGCTGCTTCGAGGAGCTGCGCAAGGAGATGGTGGCGCCTATACTGGCCATGGTGGAAAAACTTGGAGCAACCAGAAAGCCCAAGAGGTGAAGATTCAGGAGACCCAGGAAAAAGTGAGTGAGAACGACGACGAGCTCGTGGGCCTGGCGGAGAGAGTGGGGCGGCACGAGGCGCTGCACAAGACGTGGGCGGGAAGACTCGAAGACCTGGAGAACAGATCAAGGAGAAACAACTTGAGGATCCTGGGTCTCCCAGAAGGAGTGGAGGGGGCCGATGCCGCGGCATATGCGGGCACAATGATCGGGACGCTGATGGGTGCGGAGGCCCCCCTGAGATTGCTGGAGCTGGACGGGGCACACCGGGTGCTGGCGAGGAAGCCCAAGGCAAAAGAGCCGCCAAGGTCGATGGTGGTGAGATTTCACCGGTTTACGGACAGAGAGAGGGTCCTGAAATGGGCCAAGAAGGAGCGGAGCAGCAAGTGGGACAATGCGGAGATCAGAATATACCCGGACTGGAGCGCGGAGGTCGCTAAGCGGAGAGCGGGTTTCAACCGGGCCAAAGCGGTGCTGCATCGGAAAGGAGTGAAATTTGGAATGTTGCAGCCAGCGCGACTGTGGGTTACACATAATGGCCAACACCACTACTTCGAAACGCCCGAAGAGGCGTGGACCTTTATACTAACTGAAAAATTGGACTCTAATTGAGGGTTTGTGTGGGAGGGGGGTGTTTGAGGGTTGAAGCATGACGGTTGTTGTACATAGAGGGTCAACCCCGCGCAGGAAAGGATATATGGGCTGGGGGAGAGGGACAAGGCCACGACAGGAGCTGCGCCATGGGGGGCGGGGCAGGCTTTGGAAAGCGCGGGGTTGTCTTTCCCGCGCGCGGCAAAAAAAGGCGGGAAGGGGAACAAAGGAATGTACATTGATTGGGAGATTCCTACACGGGGGGGGTTAAAGGGATGGCGGGGGAAGCCGGGGTCAGCAGGTGTCAGCTGACTTACGGAAGGGATATGGGGGGAGCAAAAAAGCTAGACGGGGATCTAGCGGGGGGGGGGGGGAGGAGGGAGGGGGGGAAGGGGGGGGGGGGGGGAAAGGGTTGCTGCTGCACTGGCTGAAAGAGAACGGGACACAGAAGAGGTGGCTGGGACGGGGGTCCCCCAGCTGGCGGACTGGAGAGTGAGGGAGACGCGGACAAGGGACCGGCCCAGAAAAGGAGATGGCTAGTCGGCGGGGGGGGGGGTGTGGTGGTGAGAGTCCCTCCAATCCGGCTGATAACGTGGAACGTGAGGGGCTGAATGGGCCGGTGAAGCGGGCTTGAGTGTTCGCGCACTTGAAGGGACTGAAGGCAGACGTGGCAATGCTCCAAGAGACACACCTGAAGGTGGCGGACCAGGTCAGGTTAAGAAAGGGATGGGTAGGACAGGTATTTCACTCGGGATTGGACGCAAAGAATAGAGGGGTGGCAATTCTGGTGGGAAAGCGGGTGTCATTTGAGGCCAAGACTATCGTAGTGGATAATGGAGGGAGATATGTGATGGTGAGCGGTAGGTTGCAAGGGACGTGGGTGGTGTTGGTAAATGTATACGCCCCGAACTGGGATGATGCTGGATTCATGAAGCGCATGTTGGGGCGCATTCCGGACCTGGAGATAGGAGGCCTGATAATGGGAGGGGATTTCAATACGGTGCTGGACCCAGCACTGGACCGCTCCAGATCAAGGACGGGAAGGAGGCCGGCGGCGGCCAAGGTACTTAGGGGGTTTATGGATCAGATGGGGGGAGTGGACCCATGGCGGTTTGCAAGGCAGCAGGCCAGGGAATTTTCTTTTTTCTCCCACGTGCATAAGGCTTACTCCCGGATAGATTTCTTTGTTCTGGGCAGGGCGCTCATCCCGAGAGTTGGGGGGATGGAGTATTCGGCCATAGCCGTTTCGGACCATGCCCCGCACTGGGTGGAACTGGAGCTGGGAGAGGAGAGGGACCAACGCCCGTTGTGGCGGCTGGATGTGGGACTGCTGGCGGACGAGGTGGTGTGTGGGAAGGTGAGGGGGTGTATTGAAAGGTACTTGGAGGCCAACGACAACGGGGAGGTGCGAGTGGGGGTGGTATGGGAGGCGTTGAAGGCGGTGATCAGGGGCGAGCTGATCTCCATCAGGGCTCATAGGGAGAAGATAGAGGGAATGGAAAGGGAGAGGCTAGTGGGGGAGATTTTGAGAGTGGACAGGAGATACGCAGAGGCCCCGGAGGAAAGATTACTTGGGGAAAGGCGACGGCTCCAGACGGAGTTTGACCTGCTGACCACGGGCAAGGCGGAGGCACAGCGGAGGAAGGCGCAAGGGGCGACTTACGAGTACGGGGAAAAGGCTAGTCGGATGCTGGCGCACCAGCTCCGTAAGAGGGCGGCAGCGAGGGAAATAGGGGGAATCAAAGATGGAAGGGGAGCCACGGTTCGAAGGGCAATGGAAATAAATAAGGTATTTAAGGACTTCTATGAAGAGCTGTACAGATCCCAGCCCCCAGGGGGGGAAGGGGGGATGAGGCGATTCCTGGACCAGCTGGGGTTCCCGAGGGTGGAGGAGCAGGAGGCGGTTGGTTTGGGGGCACCAATTGGGTTGGAGGAGTTGAGTAAGGGTTTGGGGAGCATGCAGGCGGGGAAGGCCCCGGGGCCGGACGGGTTCCCGGTGGAATTCTATAGAAAATATGTGGACCTGCTGGCCCCGCTACTAGTGAGGACCTTCAACGAGGCACGAGAGGAGGGAACCTTGCCCCAGACAATGTTGGAGGCGACAATCTCCCTGATTCTAAAGCGAGACAAGGATCCACAGCAATGTGGATCGTACAGGCCGATTTCGCTCCTCAATGTGGATGCTAAGCTATTGGCGAAGGTACTGGCCACTAGGATTGAGTACTGTGTCCCGGGGGTGATTCACGAAGACCAAACGGGATTCGTAAAGGGCAGGCAGTTAAATACCAATGTGCGGCGGCTCTTAAACGTGATAACGATGACATCGGAGGAGGGAGAGGCGGAGATAGTGGCAGCTATGGACGCGGAAAAAGCCTTTGACCGAGTAGAGTGGGAGTACCTCTGGGAGGTATTGCGCAGGTTTGGGTTCGGGGGAGGGTTTATTAGATGGGTTAAGCTCCTTTACAGCGCCCCGGTGGCGAGTGTAGTGATGAACCGACGGAGGTCGGAGTACTTTCGGCTGTACCGAGGGATGAGACAGGGGTGCCCCCTGTCCCCCCTCTTGTTCGCATTGGCGATCGAACCCTTGGCCATATCACTTAGGGAGTCTCAGAAATGGAGGGGGATAGTCCGCGGGGGAGAGGAGCATCGGGTATCGCTATATGCGGATGACCTGCTGCTATACGTGGCGGACCCAATGGAGGGGATGGTGGAGGTCATGCAGACTCTGAAGGAGTTTGGAGAGTTCTCGGGCTACAAGCTTAATGTAGAGAAGAGTGAGCTTTTTGTATTACAGGCAGGGGACCAAGAAAGAGGGATAGGGGACCTACCGCTGAGGAGGGCGGAGAGGAGTTTTCGGTATCTGGGGATCCAGATAGCCAGAAGTTGGGGGGCCCTACATAAACTGAATGTGACGAGGTTGGTGGAGCAAATGGAGGAGGATTTTAAAAGATGGGACATGCTCCCGCTCTCGTTGGCGGGTAGGGTGCAGTCGGTCAAAATGGTGGTCCTTCCGAGGTTTTTGTTTGTGTTTCAGTGCCTCCCCATCGTGATCACCAAGGGCTTTTTCAAGAGAGTAGGTAGGAGTATCATGGGGTATGTGTGGGCAAATAAGACCCCGAGGGTTAGGAGAGGGTTCTTGGAACGCAACAGGGACTGAGGAGGGTTGGCTTTGCCAAACCTAGAGAGTTACTACTGGGCAGCAAATGTGGTGATGGTCCGTAAGTGGGTTATGGAGGGTGAGGGGGCGGCATGGAAGAGGATGGAGATGGCGTCCTGTAAAGGAACAAACCTGGGGGCGTTGGTAACGGCACCGCTGCCGCTCTCGCCGACAAAATACACCACAAGCCCGGTGGTGGCAGCAACACTAAAGATCTGGGGCCAGTGGAGAAGGCACAGGGGTGCAATGGGAGCATCGGCGTGGTCCCCGATCAGGGGTAACCACCGGTTTGTCCCAGGGAAGATGGACGGGGGGTTCCAAGTCTGGCATCGGGCGGGGATAAGAAGAATGGGGGACCTGTTCATTGATGGGACATTTGCGAACCTGGGGGCACTGGAAGAGAAATTTGAGTTACCCCCGGGAAATGCATTTAGATATATGCAGGTGAGGGCTTTTGTGAGGCGACAGGTGAGGGAATTTCCGTTGCTCCCGGCACAAGAAGTTCAAGATATGGTGATCTCGGGGTATGGGTCGGGGAGGGCAAGGTGTCGGAAATATACCAAGAGATGAAAGAAGAGGGGGAAGCGCTGGTAGAAGAACTGAAAGGTAAATGGGAGGAGGAGCTGGGGGAGGAGATTGAGGAAGGGCTATGGGCCGACGCCCTGGGTAGGGTTAATTCCTCCTCCTTGTGTGCCAGGCTTAGCCTGATACAATTTAAGGTGGTCCACAGAGCGCACTTGACGGGGGCGAGGTTGAGTAGGTTCTTTGGGGTAGAGGACAGATGTGGAAGGTGCTCAGGGAGCCCGGCGAACCATGTCCATATGTTTTGGTCATGCCCGGCACTGGAGGGATTCTGGAGGGGATTCGCGGGAACAATATCTCAGGTGGGTCAAGCCAAGCTGGGGGCTAGCAATATTTGGAGTAGTGGACGAACCGGGAGTGCAGGAGGCGAAAGAGGCCGGTATTCTGGCCTTTGCGTCCCTAGTAGCCCGGCGAAGGATCTTGCTAATGTGGAAGGAGGCGAAGCCCCCCAGCCTGGAGGCCTGGATAAACGACATGGCTGGGTTCATAAAGTTGGAGAGGATTAAGTTCGCCTTGAGACGGTCTGCGCAGGGGTTCTACAGGCGGTGGCAACCGTTCCTAGACTATCTCGCGGAGCGTTAGAGGAAGGTCGGTCAGCAGCAGCAGCAACCCTGGGGGCGGGGGGGGGGGGGGACGAGAGACTGTCTGAGGGGATGGACGAGCGGGAGATAGCATGGAGGGTGGGGGGAAACGGTACGCGCAGCCAAGAGCCAGTGTATAAAGCTATGTAAATATACCATCTTGCCATGTATATATCTTGCTCAGGGACAATTTGCGTTATTTTGTTACGGGGGGGTGAAAAAAATTGTGTTGTTAAAAAACCTTAATAAAAAATATTTATAAAAAATTTAAAAAAACAGACACAGAACAATCAAAATACGGGACATCCCTTCAAATCTGGGCAGTTGGTCACTCGTTCGGTACTGAGGGAGCACCGCACTGTCAGAGGGTCAGTACTGAGGGAGTGCCGCACTGTCAGAGGGTCAGTACCGAGGGAGCGCCACACTGTCAGAGGGTCAGTACTGAGGGAGTGCCACACTGTCAGAGGGTCAGTACCGAGGGAGCGCCACACTGTCAGAGGGTCAGTACTGAGGGAGCTCCGCACTGTCAGAGGGTCAGTACTGAGGGAGTGCCGCACTGTCAGAGGGTCAGTATTGAGGGAGTGCCGCACTGTCAGAGGGTCAGTACTGAGGGAGTGCCGCACTATCAGAGGGTCAGTACTGAGGGAGTGCCGCACTGTCAGAGGGTCAGTATTGAGGGAGTGCCGCACTGTCAGAGGGTCAGTACTGAGGGAGTGCTGCACTGTCAGAGGGTCAGTACTGAGGGAGTGCTGCACTGTCAGAGGGTCAGTACTGAGGGAGCTCCGCACTGTCAGAGGGTCAGTACTGAGGGAGCGCCGCACTGTCAGAGGGTCAGTATTGAGGGAGTGCCGCACTGTCAGAGGGTCAGTACTGAGGGAGTGCTGCACTGTCAGAGGGTCAGTACTGACGGAGTGCTGCACTGTCAGAGGGTCAGTACTGAGGGAGTGCTGCACTGTCAGAAGGTCAGTACTGAGGGAGCTCCGCACTGTCAGAGGGTCAGTACTGAGGGAGTGCTGCACTGTCAGAGGGTCAGTACTGAGGGAGCACCGCACTGTCAGAGGGTCAGTACTGAGGGAGTGTTGCACTGTCAGAGGGTCAGTACTGAGGGAGTGCCGCACTGTCAGAGGGTCAGTACTGAGGGAGTGCCGCACTGTCAGAGGGTCAGTACTGAGGGAGTTCCGCACTGTCAGAGGGTCAGTGCTGAGGGAGTTCCGCACTGTCAGAGGGTCAGTACTGAGGGAGTGCTGCACTGTCAGAGGGTCAGTACTGAGGGACTGCCGCACTGTCAGAGGGTCAGCACTGAGGGAGTGCCGCACTGTCAGAGGGTCAGTACTGAGGGAGTGCCGCACTGTCAGAGGGTAAGTACTGAGGGAGTGCCGCACTGTCAGAGGGTAAGTACTGAGGGAGGGCCGCACTGTCAGAGGTGTTGTCTTTGGATGAGATATTAAACCGAGGCTTCATCTGTCTGCTTGTATGGCCATGAAAGATCCCCTGGAGCAGTTTTGAAGGGCAGGAGGGCAGTTTGAAGGGCAGGAGGGCAGTTTGAAGGGCAGCAGGGCAGTTTGAAGGGCAGGAGGGCAGTTTGAAGGGCAGGAGGGCAGTTTGAAGGGCAGGAGGGCAGTTTGAAGGGCAGCAGGGCAGTTTGAAGGGCAGGAGGGCAGTTTGAAGGGCAGGAGGGCAGTTTGAAGGGCAGGAGGGCAGTGTGAAGGGCAGGAGGGCAGTTTGAAGGGCAGGAGGGCAGTTTGAAGGGCAGGCGGGCAGTTTGAAGGGCAGGAGGGCAGTTTGAAGGGCAGGAGGGCAGTTTGAAGGGCAGCAGGGCAGTTTGAAGGGCAGCAGGGCAGTTTGAAGGGCAGGAGGGCAGTTTGAAGGGCAGGCGGGCAGTGTGAAGGGCAGGCGGGCAGTGTGAAGGGCAGACGGGCAGTTTGAAGGGCAGGAGGGCAGTTTGAAGGGCAGGAGGGCAGTTTGAAGGGCAGGCGGGCAGTGTGAAGGGCAGGCGGGCAGTTTGAAGGGCAGGCGGGCAGTTTGAAGGGCAGGCGGGCAGTTTGAAGGGCAGGCGGGCAGTGTGAAGGGCAGGCGGGCAGTGTGAAGGGCAGGCGGGCAGTGTGAAGGGCAGACGGGCAGTTTGAAGGGCAGGCGGGCAGTGTGAAGGGCAGGCGGGCAGTGTGAAGGGCAGGCGGGCAGTGTGAAGGGCAGGCGGGCAGTGTGAAGGGCAGACGGGCAGTTTGAAGGGCAGGCGGGCAGTGTGAAGGGCAGGCGGGCAGTGTGAAGGGCAGGCGGGCAGTTTGAAGGGCAGGAGGGCAGTTTGAAGGGCAGGAGGGCAGTTTGAAGTGCAGGAGGGCAGTTTGAAGGGCAGGAGGGCAGTTTGAAGGGCAGCAGGGCAGTTTGAAGGGCAGGCGGGCAGTTTGAAGGGCAGGCGGGCAGTGTGAAGGGCAGCAGGGTCCTGGTCAATATTTGTCCTTTCATCAACATCACAAAAACAGATAATTTGGTCAAGATCATGTTGCTGCCTGTGGAATCTTGCTGTGTGTAAATTGGTGACGATGTTTCCTACATTACAGCAGCTACTGCTTGGCACTGCCTGTAAAGCACTTAAACACTCTTATCACTGAGCTGATAATAAATGTGCCAAATCAAATGGTGGTGGAGAATTCTAGATTATGAAAGCCATAATAAAATCTTGTATTTGTTCAATGAGATGTAACTCTCTCTCTCTCTATCTCTCCCTCCCTCTCTCTCTCTCTCCCTCCCTCTCTCTCTCTCCCTCCCTCTCTGTCGCTCTCTACCTCTCTCTCTGTCTCTCTCTCTCTCCCTCCCTCTCTCTCTCTCTCCCTCCCTCTCTCTCGCTCTCTACCTCTCTCTCTGTCTCTCTCTCTCTCCCTCCCTCTCTCTCTCTATCTCTCTCTCTGTCTCTCTCTGTCTCTCTCTCCCTCCCTCTCTCTCTCTATCTCTCTCTCTGTCTCTCTCTGTCTCTCTCTCTCCCTCCCTCTCTCTCTCTCTATCTCTCTCTCTGTCTCTCTCTGTCTCTCTCTCCCTCCCTCCCTCACCCTCTCTCTCCCTATCTCTCTCTCTGTCTCTTTCTCCCTCCCTCCCTCCCTCTATCTCTCTCTCTGTCTCTCTCTCTCTCCCTCCCTCCTTTCCTCTCTCTCTCTGCCTCTCTCCCTCCCTCCCTCTCTCTCTCTCTCTATCTCTCTCTTTGTCTCTCTCTCTCTCTATCTCTCTCTCTGTCTCTCTCTGTCTCTCTCTCCCTCCCTCCCTCACCCTCTCTCTCTCTATCTCTATCTCTGTCTCTTTCTCCCTCCCTCCCTCCCTCTCTCTATCTCTCTCTCTCTCACTCTCCCTCCCTCCCTCTCTCTCTCTCTCTATCTCTCTCTTTGTTTCTCTCTCTCTCTCTCCCTCCCTCCCTCCCTCCCTCTCTCTCTCTCTCTCTCTCTATCTCTCTCCAGCGATGCCATTCCAAGTGTATCTCCGAACATGCTTTTTATCGATTGGTGCAGTCCTTCGCAGTTGTTTTGTTTGAGTGAGTATTGCTTTTATATTTTTTGAGCCGACCACAAATAATCTCATCTTGTATCCCAGAACTTTAGTATTTAATAAAAAATGTTGTCAAGTTTTGAATAAGATGTGAGATTGTTGTCCGACCGAGTGACTCCAGCAATTCTACCTGACTCACAATGCCACTTGTGTCTGAGCTGCACGGGTTCTTGTGAGGAACTACTTAGGTGTTGAGAATTGAAGTTTGAACTAGTCCTCTGTTAAATCAGTCAGTACATAGCTCTCTGTGATATTGAGCTGTAGAAGCCAGGAAGGGTCTGCATTTTGACCCTGACCAGTGGTAAGGGCCCAACAATGGGCCTCAGTGCCCCTGGAACGGGCCCTGATGACTGACCATTGACTCTTCCCTGAAGGTGCTTGTGTGCAGCTGCCAGGTGATGTCCTGCCATAATCTCCTTGCAGAAAGATAACGCACCTGGCCCCTCATTTTACCCAGGGTAGGTGGGTTAGTGAAGCTGATGCACAGGGCACATGGAGAGGTGCCAGGGAGTTAGTGATTCTCTGCTGATCTGTCATTGCTGTAGCAGTGCGACCTCCAGCAGGACTGGGACTAGCCTGCTGGCTCTGGCGTGGGTGCATCCGGTCTCTTGTGAACATGGAGATGGTACAGGTGATTACTGGTGCTGCCATGGATACAGTCTGGGCAGATTTATTGTCACGTGTACCGAGATACGGTGAGAAGTATTGGTCTGCATACAGTCCAGACAGATCATTGCATACATGAAAAACTAGGACAAACGATAGATACACAATGAAAATACACAGACATCGGGTGAAGCATACGGAGCGTAGTACCACTCAGTGGAGAAGATGCGTGGAGAGATCAGTTCAGTCCATAATAGGGTCGTTCAGGAGTCTGGTAACAGCGGGGAAGAAGCTGTTTTCGAATCCATTGGTGCATGTTCTCAGACTTTTGTATCTCCTACGCGATTGAAGAGTGAATAACTCGTGGGAGGAGTCTTTGATTATACTGCCCGCTTTCCCAAGGCAGCGAGAGGTGTACACAGAGTGAATGGATGGGAGGCAGGTTTGTGTGATGGACTGGGCGGTGTTCACGACTCTCTGAAGTTTCTTGCGGTCCTAGGCCGAGCAGTTGCCATACCAGGCTGTGATGCAGCCCGATAGGATGCTTTCTGTGGTGCATCTGTAAAAGTTGGTAAGAGTCAATGTGGACATTGTGATTGATGCTGACAGAATCAGAACACAGAAGGAGGCCCTTCAGCCCACCATGTCCATGCTCGCTCACTGTCCGAGCAACTCCGCTAATCCCATTACCCAGTAGCCCTGTAATATTTCTTTCTTAAGATAATGATCCAATTCCTTTTTGAAGTCTTCAATTGAAACTGCATCTGCTACACTCCAGGCAGTGCAATCCAGATTCCAAACACTCACTCCCCAAAAATGTTTTCCCTAATGTCATCTCTGGTTCTTTTGCCAGTCACTTAAACCTGTGTTCTCAGTTCTTGAACCTTCCACCAATGGGAACAGTTACTCCCTACCTACGCTGTCCAGACCTCTCATCATTTTGAACACCTCTACTAAATCTCCTTTCACTCTTCTCTAAAGAGAACTACCCCAACATCTCCAATCTATCCTCGTAACTTAAGTCTGGAACCATTCTCTTTTCTGCGCCCCTCTCGGATGCCCTCACATCCTCCCTAAAGTGTGGGGCCCAGAACTGGAGATGATATTCCAGTGGGGCTGGATCAGAGTTTTATACATCACTGTGATGTGTGGTCTTCCCAAAGGCTGCTTCATGGCCATAAGACCATAAGACATAGTAGCAGAATTAGGCCACTCGGCCCATCGAGTCTGCTCCGCCATTCAATCATGGCTGATATTTTCTCATCCCCATTCTCCTGCCTTCTCCCCATCACCCCTGACCCTCTTATTGATCAAGAACCTATCTATCTCTGTCTTAAAGACACTCAGTGATTTGGCCTCCACAGCCTTCTGCGGCAAAGAGTTCCACAGATTCACCACCCACTGCCTGAAGAAATTCCCACTAATCTCTGTTTTAAAGGATCGTTCCTTTAGTCTGAGATGGATAGAGAAACATGGGAAGATGACTACGAATAGAGGGAGACATGGGATGATGTCTATGGATAGAGAACAGTACGAAGTCTTAAAACGCCAGGTTATAGTCCAACAGGTTTGTTTCGATGTCACTAGCTTTCGGAGCGCTGCTCCTTCCTCATTTGAATTCACCTGAGGAAGGAGCAGCGCTCCGAAAGCTAGTGACATCGAAACAAACCTGTTGGACTATAACCTGGTGTTGTAAGACTTCGTACTGTTCTCTATCCATAGACATCATCCCATGTCTCCCTCTATTCGTAGTCATCTTCCCATGTTTCTCTATCCATAGTCACCTTCCCATGTCTCTCTATCCCAAAGTCATCTTCCCATATCTCTCTATCCATAGTCATCTTCCCATGTCTCTCTATCCTAGTCATCTTCCCATGTCTTTCTATCCATAGTCGTCTTCCCATGTCTCTCTATCCTAGTCATCTTCCCATGTCTCTCTATCCATAGTCATCTTCCCGTGTCTCTCTATCCATAGTCATCTTCCCGTGTCTCTCTATCCATAGTCATCTTCCCATGTCTGTCTATCCAGTCATCTTCCCATGTCTCTCTATCCATAGTCATCTTCCCATGTCTCTCTATCCTAGTCATCTTCCCATGTCTTTCTATCCATAGTCGTCTTCCCATGTCTCTCTATCCGAGTCATCTTCCCATGTCTCTCTATCCATAGTCATCTTCCCGTGTCTCTCTATCCATAGTCATCTTCCCGTGTCTCTCTATCCATAGTCATCTTCCCATGTCTGTCTATCCAGTCATCTTCCCGTGTCTCTCTATCCATAGTCATCTTCCCATGTCTCTCTATCCCATAGTCACCTTCCCATGTCTCTCTCTATCAGTAGTCATCTTTCCATGTCTCTCTATCCATAGTCATCTTCCCATGTCTCTCGCTGTCCCATAGTCATCTTCCCATGTCTCTCTATCCATAGTCATCTTCCCATGTCTCTCTCAATCCATAGTCACCTTCCCATGTCTCTCTATCCATAGTCATCTTCCCATGTCTCTCTATCCATAGTCATCTTCCCGTGTCTCTCTATCCATAGTCATCTTCCCGTGTCTCTCTATCCATAGTCATCTTCCCATGTCTGTCTATCCAGTCATCTTCCCATGTCTCTCTATCCATAGTCATCTTCCCATGTCTCTCTATCCATAGTCATCTTCCCATGTCTCTCTCTATCAGTAGTCATCTTTCCATGTCTCTCTATCCATAGTCATCTTCCCATGTCTCTCTATCCCATAGTCATCTTCCCATGTCTCTCTATCCATAGTCATCTTCCCATGTCTCTCTCTATCAGTAGTCATCTTTCCATGTCTCTCTATCCATAGTCATCTTCCCATGTCTCTCGCTGTCCCATAGTCATCTTCCCATGTCTCTCTATCCATAGTCATCTTCCCATGTCTCTCTCAATCCATAGTCACCTTCCCATGTCTCTCTATCCATAGTCATCTTCCCATGTCTTTCTATCCATAGTCATCTTTCCATGTCTCTCTATCCTAGTCATCTTCCCATGTCTCTCTATCCATAGTCATCTTCCCGTGTCTCTCTATCCATAGTCATCTTCCCGTGTCTCTCTATCCATAGTCATCTTCCCATGTCTGTCTATCCAGTCATCTTCCCATGTCTCTCTATCCATAGTCATCTTCCCATGTCTCTCTATCCTAGTCATCTTCCCATGTCTTTCTATCCATAGTCGTCTTCCCATGTCTCTCTATCCGAGTCATCTTCCCATGTCTCTCTATCCATAGTCATCTTCCCGTGTCTCTCTATCCATAGTCATCTTCCCGTGTCTCTCTATCCATAGTCATCTTCCCATGTCTGTCTATCCAGTCATCTTCCCGTGTCTCTCTATCCATAGTCATCTTCCCATGTCTCTCTATCCCATAGTCACCTTCCCATGTCTCTCTCTATCAGTAGTCATCTTTCCATGTCTCTCTATCCATAGTCATCTTCCCATGTCTCTCGCTGTCCCATAGTCATCTTCCCATGTCTCTCTATCCATAGTCATCTTCCCATGTCTCTCTCAATCCATAGTCACCTTCCCATGTCTCTCTATCCATAGTCATCTTCCCATGTCTCTCTATCCATAGTCATCTTCCCGTGTCTCTCTATCCATAGTCATCTTCCCGTGTCTCTCTATCCATAGTCATCTTCCCATGTCTGTCTATCCAGTCATCTTCCCATGTCTCTCTATCCATAGTCATCTTCCCATGTCTCTCTATCCATAGTCATCTTCCCATGTCTCTCTCTATCAGTAGTCATCTTTCCATGTCTCTCTATCCATAGTCATCTTCCCATGTCTCTCTATCCCATAGTCATCTTCCCATGTCTCTCTATCCATAGTCATCTTCCCATGTCTCTCTCTATCAGTAGTCATCTTTCCATGTCTCTCTATCCATAGTCATCTTCCCATGTCTCTCGCTGTCCCATAGTCATCTTCCCATGTCTCTCTATCCATAGTCATCTTCCCATGTCTCTCTCAATCCATAGTCACCTTCCCATGTCTCTCTATCCATAGTCATCTTCCCATGTCTCTCTCTATCAGTAGTCATCTTTCCATGTCTCTCTATCCATAGTCATCTTCCCATGTCTCTCTATCCATAGTCATCTTCCCATGTCTCTCGCTGTCCCATAGTCATCTTCCGATGTCTCTCTATCCATAGTCATCTTCCCATGTCTCTCTCTAACCCATAGTCATCTTCCCATGTCTCTCTATCCATCGTCATCTTCCCATGTCTCTCTATCCATAGTCATCTTCCCATGTCTCTCTATCCATAGTCATCTTCCCATGTCTCTCTATCCATAGTCATCTTCCCATGTCTCTCTATCCATAGTCATCTTCCCATGTCTCACTATCCATAGTCATCTTGCCATGTCTCTCTGTCCATAGTCATCTTGCCATGTCTCTCTATCCATAGTCATCTTCCCATGTCTCTCTGTCCATAGTCATCTTCTCGTGTCTCTCTATCCGAGTCATCTTCCCATGTCTCTCTATCCATAGTCATCTTCCCGTGTCTCTCACTATCCCATAGTCATCTCCCCATGTCTCTCTATCCCATAGTCATCTTCCCAGTCTCTCTATCCATAGTCATCTTCCCATGTCTCTCTATCCATAGTCATCGTCCCACATCTCTCTCTATCCACAGCCATCTTCCAGTGTCTCTCTCTATCCTAGTCATCGTCCCATGTCTCTCTATCCACAGTTATCTTCCCATGTCTCTCTATCCATAGTCATCTTCCCATGTCTGTCTATCCATAGTCATCTTCCCAGTCTCTCTATCCATAGACATCTTCCCATGTCTCTCTATCCATAGTCATCGTCCCACATCTCTCTCTATCCACAGCCATCTTCCAGTGTCTCTCTCTATCCATAGTCATCTTCCCATGTCTCTCTATCCATCGTCATCTTCCCATTTCTCTATCCATAGTCATCGTCCCATGTCTCTCTATCCACAGTTATCTTCCCATGTCTCTCTATCCATAGTCATCTTCCCATGTCTCTATATCCATAGTCATCTTCCCATGTCTCTCTATCCATAGTCATCTTCCCATGTCTCTCTATCCATAGTCATCTTCCCATGTCTCACTATCAATAGTCATCTTGCCATGTCTCTCTGTCCATAGTCATCTTCCCATGTCTCTCTGTCCATAGTCATCTTCTCGTGTCTCTCTATCCGAGTCATCTTCCCATGTCTCACTATCCATAGTCATCTTCCCGTGTCTCTCACTATCCCATAGTCATCTTCCCAGTCTCTCTATCCATAGTCATCTTCCCATGTCTCTCTATCCATAGTCATCGTCCCACATCTCTCTCTATCCACAGCCATCTTCCAGTGTCTCTCTCTATCCTAGTCATCGTCCCATGTCTCTCTATCCACAGTTATCTTCCCATGTCTCTCTATCCATAGTCATCTTCCCATGTCTGTCTATCCATAGTCATCTTCCCAGTCTCTCTATCCATAGACATCTTCCCATGTCTCTCTATCCATAGTCATCGTCCCACATCTCTCTCTATCCACAGCCATCTTCCAGTGTCTCTCTCTATCCATAGTCATCTTCCCATGTCTCTCTATCCATCGTCATCTTCCCATTTCTCTATCCATAGTATTCTTCCCATGTCTCTCTATCCATAGTCATCTTCCCATGTCTCTCTATCCATAGTCATCTTCCCATGTCTCTCTATCCATAGTCATCTTCCCATGTCTCTCTATCCATAGTCATCTTCCCATGTCTCTCTGTCCATAGTCATCTTGCCATGTCTCTCTATCCATAGTCATCTTCCCATGTCTCTCTGTCCATAGTCATCTTCTCGTGTCTCTCTATCCGAGTCATCTTCCCATGTCTCTCTATCCATAGTCATCTTCTCGTGTCTCTCTATCCGAGTCATCTTCCCATGTCTCTCTATCCATAGTCGCCTTCCCATGTCTCTCACTATCCCATAGTCATCTCCCCATGTCTCTCTATCCCATAGTCATCTCCCCATGTCTCTCTATCCCATAGTCATCTTCCCATGTCTCTCTATCCCATAGTCATCTCCCCATGTCTCTCTATCCCATAGTCATCTTCCCATGTCTCTCTATCCACAGTCATCTTCCCATGTCTCTCTATCCATAGTCATCTTCCCATGTCTCTCTCTATCCATAATCATCTTCCCATGTCTCTATATCCATAGTCATCTTCCCATGTCTCTCTCTATCTATAGTCATCTTCCCATGTCTCTCTCTTTCCATAGTCATCTTCCCATGTCTCTCTATCTGTAGTCATCTTCCCATGTCTCTCTATCCCATAGTCATCTTCCCATGTATCCCTCTATCCATAGTCATCTTCCCATGTCTCTCTATCCCATAGTCATCCTCCCATGTCTCTCTATCCATAGTCATCTTCCCATGTCTCTCTATCCATAGTCATCTTCCCATGTCTCTCTATCCATAGTCATCTTCCCATATCTCTCTATCCATAGTCATCTTCCCATGTCTCTCAATCCATAGTCATCTTGCCATGTCTCTCTATCCATAGTCATCTTCCCATGTCTCTCTGTCCATAGTCATCTTCTCGTGTCTCTCTATCCGAGTCATCTTCCCATGTCTCTCTATCCATAGTCATCTTCCCGTGTCTCTCACTATCCCATAGTCATCTCCCCATGTCTCTCTATCCCATAGTCATCTTCCCAGTCTCTCTATCCATAGTCATCTTCCCATGTCTCTCTATCCATAGTCATCGTCCCACATCTCTCTCTATCCACAGCCATCTTCCAGTGTCTCTCTCTATCCTAGTCATTGTCCCATGTCTCTCTATCCACAGTTATCTTCCCATGTCTCTCTATCCATAGTCATCTTCCCATGTCTGTCTATCCATAGTCATCTTCCCAGTCTCTCTATCCATAGACATCTTCCCATGTCTCTCTATCCATAGTCATCGTCCCACATCTCTCTCTATCCACAGCCATCTTCCAGTGTCTCTCTCTATCCATAGTCATCTTCCCATGTCTCTCTATCCATCGTCATCTTCCCATTTCTCTATCCATAGTATTCTTCCCATGTCTCTCTATCCATAGTCATCTTCCCATGTCTCTCTATCCATAGTCATCTTCCCATGTCTCTCTATCCATAGTCATCTTCCCATGTCTCTCTATCCATAGTCATCTTCCCATGTCTCTCTGTCCATAGTCATCTTGCCATGTCTCTCTATCCATAGTCATCTTCCCATGTCTCTCTGTCCATAGTCATCTTCTCGTGTCTCTCTATCCGAGTCATCTTCCCATGTCTCTCTATCCCATAGTCATCTTCCCATGTCTCTCTATCCATAGTCATCTTCCCATGTCTCTCTATCTGTAGTCATCTTCCCATGTCTCTCTATCCCATAGTCATCTTCCCATGTATCCCTCTATCCATAGTCATCTTCCCATGTCTCTCTATCCCATAGTCATCCTCCCATGTCTCTCTATCCATAGTCATCTTCCCATGTCTCTCTATCCATAGTCATCTTCCCATGTCTCTCTATCCATAGTCATCTTCCCATATCTCTCTATCCATAGTCATCTTCCCATGTCTCTCAATCCATAGTCATCTTCCCGTGTCTCTCTATCCCATAGTCATCTTCCCATGTCTCTCTATCCATAGTCATCTTCCCATATCTCTCTATCTATAGTCATCTTCCCATGTCTCTCAATCCATAGTCATCTTCCCGTGTCTCTCTATCCCATAGTCATCTTCCCATGTCTCTCTATCCATAGTCATCTTCCCATGTCTCTCTCAATCCATAGCCATCTTCCCATGTCTCTCTATCCCATAGTCATCTTCCCATGTCTCTCTATCCATAGTCATCTTCCCAAGTCTCTCTCTATCAATAGTCATCTTCCTATGTCTCTCTCTATCCATAGTCATCTTCCCATGTCTCTCTATCCATTGACATCTTTCCATGTCTCTCTATCCGTAGTCATCTTCCCATGTCTCTCTATCCGTAATCATCATCCCATGTCTCTCTAGCCTATAGTCATCTTCCCATGTCTCTCTCGATCCGCAGTCATCTTCCCATGTCTCTCTATCCTAGTCATCTTCCCTTGTCTCTCTATCCCATAGTCATCTTCCCATGTCTCTCTATCCCATAGCCATCTTCCCATGTCTCTCTATCCCATAGTCATCTTCCCATGTCTCTCTCTATCCGTAGTCATCTTCCCATGTCTCGCTGTCCCATAGTCATCTTACCATGTCTCTCTATCCCATAGTCATCTTCCCATGTCTCTCTCTATCCGTAGTCATCTTCCCATGTCTCGCTGTCCCATAGTCATCTTCCCATGTCTCTCTCTATCCGTAGTCATCTTCCCATGTCTCTCTATCCCATAGTCCTCTTCCCATGTCTCTCTATCCTAGTCATCTTCCCTTGTCTCTCTATCCCATAGTCATCTTCCCATGTCTCTCTATCCCATAGCCATCTTCCCATGTCTTTCTATCCCATAGTCATCTTCCCATGTCTCTCTATCCTAGTCATCTTCCCTTGTCTCTCTATCCCATAGTCATCTTCCCATGTCTCTCTATCCCATAGCCATCTTCCCATGTCTCTCTATCCCATAGTCATCTTCCCATGTCTCTCTCTATCCGTAGTCATCTTCCCATGTCTCGCTGTCCCATAGTCATCTTCCCATGTCTCTCTCTATCAGTAGTCATCTTCCCATGTCTCGCTGTCCCATAGTCATCTTCCCATGTCTCGCTGTCCCATAGTCATCTTCCCATGTCTCTCTCTATCCATAGTCATCTTCCCATGTCTCTCTCTATCCGTAGTCATCTTCCCATGACTCTCTATCCGTTGTCATCTTCCCATGTCTCTCTGTCCATAGTCATCTTCCCATGTCTCTCTATCCAGAGTCATCTTCCCATGTCTCTCGATCCCATTGTCATCTTCCCGTGTCTCTCTATCCCATAGTCATCTTCCCATGTCTCTCTCTATCCATAGTCATCTTCCCATGTCTCTCTCTATCCGTAGTCATCTTCCCATGTCTCTCTGTCCATAGTCATCTTCCCATGTCTCTCTATCCAGAGTCATCTTCCCATGTCTCTCTATCCGTAATCATCATCCCATGTCTCTCTATCCCATAGTCATCTTCCCATGTCTCTCTCTATCCGTAGTCATCTTCCCATGTCTCTCTATCCTAGTCATCTTCCCATGTCTCTCTATCCCATAGTCATCTTCCCATGTCTCTTTTTCCCATAGTCATCTTCCCATGTCTCGCTGTCCCATAGTCATCTCCCCATGTCTCTCTATCCCATAGTCATCTCCCCATGTCTCTCTATCCCATAGTCATCTTCCCATGTCTCTCTATCCCATAGTCATCTCCCCATGTCTCTCTATCCCATAGTCATCTTCCCATGTCTCTCTATCCACAGTCATCTTCCCATGTCTCTCTATCCATAGTCATCTTCCCATGTCTCTCGCTGTCCCATAGTCATCTTCCCATGTCTCCCTATCCATAGTCATCTTCCCATGTCTCTCTCAATCCATAGTCACCTTCCCATGTCTCTCTATCCATAGTCATCTTCCCATGTCTTTCTATCCATAGTCATCTTTCCATGTCTCTCTATCCTAGTCATCTTCCCATGTCTCTCTATCCATAGTCATCTTCCCGTGTCTCTCTATCCATAGTCATCTTCCCGTGTCTCTCTATCCATAGTCATCTTCCCATGTCTGTCTATCCAGTCATCTTCCCATGTCTCTCTATCCATAGTCATCTTCCCATGTCTCTCTATCCTAGTCATCTTCCCATGTCTTTCTATCCATAGTCGTCTTCCCATGTCTCTCTATCCGAGTCATCTTCCCATGTCTCTCTATCCATAGTCATCTTCCCGTGTCTCTCTATCCATAGTCATCTTCCCGTGTCTCTCTATCCATAGTCATCTTCCCATGTCTGTCTATCCAGTCATCTTCCCGTGTCTCTCTATCCATAGTCATCTTCCCATGTCTCTCTATCCCATAGTCACCTTCCCATGTCTCTCTCTATCAGTAGTCATCTTTCCATGTCTCTCTATCCATAGTCATCTTCCCATGTCTCTCGCTGTCCCATAGTCATCTTCCCATGTCTCTCTATCCATAGTCATCTTCCCATGTCTCTCTCAATCCATAGTCACCTTCCCATGTCTCTCTATCCATAGTCATCTTCCCATGTCTCTCTATCCATAGTCATCTTCCCGTGTCTCTCTATCCATAGTCATCTTCCCGTGTCTCTCTATCCATAGTCATCTTCCCATGTCTGTCTATCCAGTCATCTTCCCATGTCTCTCTATCCATAGTCATCTTCCCATGTCTCTCTATCCATAGTCATCTTCCCATGTCTCTCTCTATCAGTAGTCATCTTTCCATGTCTCTCTATCCATAGTCATCTTCCCATGTCTCTCTATCCCATAGTCATCTTCCCATGTCTCTCTATCCATAGTCATCTTCCCATGTCTCTCTCTATCAGTAGTCATCTTTCCATGTCTCTCTATCCATAGTCATCTTCCCATGTCTCTCGCTGTCCCATAGTCATCTTCCCATGTCTCTCTATCCATAGTCATCTTCCCATGTCTCTCTCAATCCATAGTCACCTTCCCATGTCTCTCTATCCATAGTCATCTTCCCATGTCTCTCTCTATCAGTAGTCATCTTTCCATGTCTCTCTATCCATAGTCATCTTCCCATGTCTCTCTATCCATAGTCATCTTCCCATGTCTCTCGCTGTCCCATAGTCATCTTCCCATGTCTCTCTATCCATAGTCATCTTCCCATGTCTCTCTCTAACCCATAGTCATCTTCCCATGTCTCTCTATCCATCGTCATCTTCCCATGTCTCTCTATCCATAGTCATCTTCCCATGTCTCTCTATCCATAGTCATCTTCCCATGTCTCTCTATCCATAGTCATCTTCCCATGTCTCTCTATCCATAGTCATCTTCCCATGTCTCACTATCCATAGTCATCTTGCCATGTCTCTCTGTCCATAGTCATCTTGCCATGTCTCTCTATCCATAGTCATCTTCCCATGTCTCTCTGTCCATAGTCATCTTCTCGTGTCTCTCTATCCGAGTCATCTTCCCATGTCTCTCTATCCATAGTCATCTTCCCGTGTCTCTCACTATCCCATAGTCATCTCCCCATGTCTCTCTATCCCATAGTCATCTTCCCAGTCTCTCTATCCATAGTCATCTTCCCATGTCTCTCTATCCATAGTCATCGTCCCACATCTCTCTCTATCCACAGCCATCTTCCAGTGTCTCTCTCTATCCTAGTCATCGTCCCATGTCTCTCTATCCACAGTTATCTTCCCATGTCTCTCTATCCATAGTCATCTTCCCATGTCTGTCTATCCATAGTCATCTTCCCAGTCTCTCTATCCATAGACATCTTCCCATGTCTCTCTATCCATAGTCATCGTCCCACATCTCTCTCTATCCACAGCCATCTTCCAGTGTCTCTCTCTATCCATAGTCATCTTCCCATGTCTCTCTATCCATCGTCATCTTCCCATTTCTCTATCCATAGTCATCGTCCCATGTCTCTCTATCCACAGTTATCTTCCCATGTCTCTCTATCCATAGTCATCTTCCCATGTCTCTATATCCATAGTCATCTTCCCATGTCTCTCTATCCATAGTCATCTTCCCATGTCTCTCTATCCATAGTCATCTTCCCATGTCTCACTATCAATAGTCATCTTGCCATGTCTCTCTGTCCATAGTCATCTTCCCATGTCTCTCTGTCCATAGTCATCTTCTCGTGTCTCTCTATCCGAGTCATCTTCCCATGTCTCACTATCCATAGTCATCTTCCCGTGTCTCTCACTATCCCATAGTCATCTTCCCAGTCTCTCTATCCATAGTCATCTTCCCATGTCTCTCTATCCATAGTCATCGTCCCACATCTCTCTCTATCCACAGCCATCTTCCAGTGTCTCTCTCTATCCTAGTCATCGTCCCATGTCTCTCTATCCACAGTTATCTTCCCATGTCTCTCTATCCATAGTCATCTTCCCATGTCTGTCTATCCATAGTCATCTTCCCAGTCTCTCTATCCATAGACATCTTCCCATGTCTCTCTATCCATAGTCATCGTCCCACATCTCTCTCTATCCACAGCCATCTTCCAGTGTCTCTCTCTATCCATAGTCATCTTCCCATGTCTCTCTATCCATCGTCATCTTCCCATTTCTCTATCCATAGTATTCTTCCCATGTCTCTCTATCCATAGTCATCTTCCCATGTCTCTCTATCCATAGTCATCTTCCCATGTCTCTCTATCCATAGTCATCTTCCCATGTCTCTCTATCCATAGTCATCTTCCCATGTCTCTCTGTCCATAGTCATCTTGCCATGTCTCTCTATCCATAGTCATCTTCCCATGTCTCTCTGTCCATAGTCATCTTCTCGTGTCTCTCTATCCGAGTCATCTTCCCATGTCTCTCTATCCATAGTCATCTTCTCGTGTCTCTCTATCCGAGTCATCTTCCCATGTCTCTCTATCCATAGTCGCCTTCCCATGTGTCTCACTATCCCATAGTCATCTCCCCATGTCTCTCTATCCCATAGTCATCTCCCCATGTCTCTCTATCCCATAGTCATCTTCCCATGTCTCTCTATCCCATAGTCATCTCCCCATGTCTCTCTATCCCATAGTCATCTTCCCATGTCTCTCTATCCACAGTCATCTTCCCATGTCTCTCTATCCATAGTCATCTTCCCATGTCTCTCTCTATCCATAATCATCTTCCCATGTCTCTATATCCATAGTCATCTTCCCATGTCTCTCTCTATCTATAGTCATCTTCCCATGTCTCTCTCTTTCCATAGTCATCTTCCCATGTCTCTCTATCTGTAGTCATCTTCCCATGTCTCTCTATCCCATAGTCATCTTCCCATGTATCCCTCTATCCATAGTCATCTTCCCATGTCTCTCTATCCCATAGTCATCCTCCCATGTCTCTCTATCCATAGTCATCTTCCCATGTCTCTCTATCCATAGTCATCTTCCCATGTCTCTCTATCCATAGTCATCTTCCCATATCTCTCTATCCATAGTCATCTTCCCATGTCTCTCAATCCATAGTCATCTTGCCATGTCTCTCTATCCATAGTCATCTTCCCATGTCTCTCTGTCCATAGTCATCTTCTCGTGTCTCTCTATCCGAGTCATCTTCCCATGTCTCTCTATCCATAGTCATCTTCCCGTGTCTCTCACTATCCCATAGTCATCTCCCCATGTCTCTCTATCCCATAGTCATCTTCCCAGTCTCTCTATCCATAGTCATCTTCCCATGTCTCTCTATCCATAGTCATCGTCCCACATCTCTCTCTATCCACAGCCATCTTCCAGTGTCTCTCTCTATCCTAGTCATTGTCCCATGTCTCTCTATCCACAGTTATCTTCCCATGTCTCTCTATCCATAGTCATCTTCCCATGTCTGTCTATCCATAGTCATCTTCCCAGTCTCTCTATCCATAGACATCTTCCCATGTCTCTCTATCCATAGTCATCGTCCCACATCTCTCTCTATCCACAGCCATCTTCCAGTGTCTCTCTCTATCCATAGTCATCTTCCCATGTCTCTCTATCCATCGTCATCTTCCCATTTCTCTATCCATAGTATTCTTCCCATGTCTCTCTATCCATAGTCATCTTCCCATGTCTCTCTATCCATAGTCATCTTCCCATGTCTCTCTATCCATAGTCATCTTCCCATGTCTCTCTATCCATAGTCATCTTCCCATGTCTCTCTGTCCATAGTCATCTTGCCATGTCTCTCTATCCATAGTCATCTTCCCATGTCTCTCTGTCCATAGTCATCTTCTCGTGTCTCTCTATCCGAGTCATCTTCCCATGTCTCTCTATCCCATAGTCATCTTCCCATGTCTCTCTATCCATAGTCATCTTCCCATGTCTCTCTATCTGTAGTCATCTTCCCATGTCTCTCTATCCCATAGTCATCTTCCCATGTATCCCTCTATCCATAGTCATCTTCCCATGTCTCTCTATCCCATAGTCATCCTCCCATGTCTCTCTATCCATAGTCATCTTCCCATGTCTCTCTATCCATAGTCATCTTCCCATGTCTCTCTATCCATAGTCATCTTCCCATATCTCTCTATCCATAGTCATCTTCCCATGTCTCTCAATCCATAGTCATCTTCCCGTGTCTCTCTATCCCATAGTCATCTTCCCATGTCTCTCTATCCATAGTCATCTTCCCATATCTCTCTATCTATAGTCATCTTCCCATGTCTCTCAATCCATAGTCATCTTCCCGTGTCTCTCTATCCCATAGTCATCTTCCCATGTCTCTCTATCCATAGTCATCTTCCCATGTCTCTCTCAATCCATAGCCATCTTCCCATGTCTCTCTATCCCATAGTCATCTTCCCATGTCTCTCTATCCATAGTCATCTTCCCAAGTCTCTCTCTATCAATAGTCATCTTCCTATGTCTCTCTCTATCCATAGTCATCTTCCCATGTCTCTCTATCCATTGACATCTTTCCATGTCTCTCTATCCGTAGTCATCTTCCCATGTCTCTCTATCCGTAATCATCATCCCATGTCTCTCTAGCCTATAGTCATCTTCCCATGTCTCTCTCGATCCGCAGTCATCTTCCCATGTCTCTCTATCCTAGTCATCTTCCCTTGTCTCTCTATCCCATAGTCATCTTCCCATGTCTCTCTATCCCATAGCCATCTTCCCATGTCTCTCTATCCCATAGTCATCTTCCCATGTCTCTCTCTATCCGTAGTCATCTTCCCATGTCTCGCTGTCCCATAGTCATCTTACCATGTCTCTCTATCCCATAGTCATCTTCCCATGTCTCTCTCTATCCGTAGTCATCTTCCCATGTCTCGCTGTCCCATAGTCATCTTCCCATGTCTCTCTCTATCCGTAGTCATCTTCCCATGTCTCTCTATCCCATAGTCCTCTTCCCATGTCTCTCTATCCTAGTCATCTTCCCTTGTCTCTCTATCCCATAGTCATCTTCCCATGTCTCTCTATCCCATAGCCATCTTCCCATGTCTTTCTATCCCATAGTCATCTTCCCATGTCTCTCTATCCTAGTCATCTTCCCTTGTCTCTCTATCCCATAGTCATCTTCCCATGTCTCTCTATCCCATAGCCATCTTCCCATGTCTCTCTATCCCATAGTCATCTTCCCATGTCTCTCTCTATCCGTAGTCATCTTCCCATGTCTCGCTGTCCCATAGTCATCTTCCCATGTCTCTCTCTATCAGTAGTCATCTTCCCATGTCTCGCTGTCCCATAGTCATCTTCCCATGTCTCGCTGTCCCATAGTCATCTTCCCATGTCTCTCTCTATCCATAGTCATCTTCCCATGTCTCTCTCTATCCGTAGTCATCTTCCCATGACTCTCTATCCGTTGTCATCTTCCCATGTCTCTCTGTCCATAGTCATCTTCCCATGTCTCTCTATCCAGAGTCATCTTCCCATGTCTCTCGATCCCATTGTCATCTTCCCGTGTCTCTCTATCCCATAGTCATCTTCCCATGTCTCTCTCTATCCATAGTCATCTTCCCATGTCTCTCTCTATCCGTAGTCATCTTCCCATGTCTCTCTGTCCATAGTCATCTTCCCATGTCTCTCTATCCAGAGTCATCTTCCCATGTCTCTCTATCCGTAATCATCATCCCATGTCTCTCTATCCCATAGTCATCTTCCCATGTCTCTCTCTATCCGTAGTCATCTTCCCATGTCTCTCTATCCTAGTCATCTTCCCATGTCTCTCTATCCCATAGTCATCTTCCCATGTCTCTCTATCCCATAGTCATCTTCCCATGTCTCGCTGTCCCATAGTCATCTCCCCATGTCTCTCTATCCCATAGTCATCTCCCCATGTCTCTCTATCCCATAGTCATCTTCCCATGTCTCTCTATCCCATAGTCATCTCCCCATGTCTCTCTATCCCATAGTCATCTTCCCATGTCTCTCTATCCACAGTCATCTTCCCATGTCTCTCTATCCATAGTCATCTTCCCATGTCTCTCTCTATCCATAATCATCTTCCCATGTCTCTATATCCATAGTCATCTTCCCATGTCTCTCTCTATCTATAGTCATCTTCCCATGTCTCTCTCTTTCCATAGTCATCTTCCCATGTCTCTCTATCTGTAGTCATCTTCCCATGTCTCTCTATCCCATAGTCATCTTCCCATGTATCCCTCTATCCATAGTCATCTTCCCATGTCTCTCTATCCCATAGTCATCCTCCCATGTCTCTCTATCCATAGTCATCTTCCCATGTCTCTCTATCCATAGTCATCTTCCCATGTCTCTCTATCCATAGTCATCTTCCCATATCTCTCTATCCATAGTCATCTTCCCATGTCTCTCAATCCATAGTCATCTTGCCATGTCTCTCTATCCATAGTCATCTTCCCATGTCTCTCTGTCCATAGTCATCTTCTCGTGTCTCTCTATCCGAGTCATCTTCCCATGTCTCTCTATCCATAGTCATCTTCCCGTGTCTCTCACTATCCCATAGTCATCTCCCCATGTCTCTCTATCCCATAGTCATCTTCCCAGTCTCTCTATCCATAGTCATCTTCCCATGTCTCTCTATCCATAGTCATCGTCCCACATCTCTCTCTATCCACAGCCATCTTCCAGTGTCTCTCTCTATCCTAGTCATCGTCCCATGTCTCTCTATCCACAGTTATCTTCCCATGTCTCTCTATCCATAGTCATCTTCCCATGTCTGTCTATCCATAGTCATCTTCCCAGTCTCTCTATCCATAGACATCTTCCCATGTCTCTCTATCCATAGTCATCGTCCCACATCTCTCTCTATCCACAGCCATCTTCCAGTGTCTCTCTCTATCCATAGTCATCTTCCCATGTCTCTCTATCCATCGTCATCTTCCCATTTCTCTATCCATAGTATTCTTCCCATGTCTCTCTATCCATAGTCATCTTCCCATGTCTCTCTATCCATAGTCATCTTCCCATGTCTCTCTATCCATAGTCATCTTCCCATGTCTCTCTATCCATAGTCATCTTCCCATGTCTCTCTGTCCATAGTCATCTTGCCATGTCTCTCTATCCATAGTCATCTTCCCATGTCTCTCTGTCCATAGTCATCTTCTCGTGTCTCTCTATCCGAGTCATCTTCCCATGTCTCTCTATCCCATAGTCATCTTCCCATGTCTCTCTATCCATAGTCATCTTCCCATGTCTCTCTATCTGTAGTCATCTTCCCATGTCTCTCTATCCCATAGTCATCTTCCCATGTATCCCTCTATCCATAGTCATCTTCCCATGTCTCTCTATCCCATAGTCATCCTCCCATGTCTCTCTATCCATAGTCATCTTCCCATGTCTCTCTATCCATAGTCATCTTCCCATGTCTCTCTATCCATAGTCATCTTCCCATATCTCTCTATCCATAGTCATCTTCCCATGTCTCTCAATCCATAGTCATCTTCCCGTGTCTCTCTATCCCATAGTCATCTTCCCATGTCTCTCTATCCATAGTCATCTTCCCATATCTCTCTATCTATAGTCATCTTCCCATGTCTCTCAATCCATAGTCATCTTCCCGTGTCTCTCTATCCCATAGTCATCTTCCCATGTCTCTCTATCCATAGTCATCTTCCCATGTCTCTCTCAATCCATAGCCATCTTCCCATGTCTCTCTATCCCATAGTCATCTTCCCATGTCTCTCTACCCATAGTCATCTTCCCAAGTCTCTCTCTATCAATAGTCATCTTCCTATGTCTCTCTCTATCCATAGTCATCTTCCCATGTCTCTCTATCCATTGACATCTTTCCATGTCTCTCTATCCGTAGTCATCTTCCCATGTCTCTCTATCCGTAATCATCATCCCATGTCTCTCTATCCTATAGTCATCTTCCCATGTCTCTCTCGATCCGCAGTCATCTTCCCATGTCTCTCTATCCTAGTCATCTTCCCTTGTCTCTCTATCCCATAGTCATCTTCCCATGTCTCTCTATCCCATAGCCATCTTCCCATGTCTCTCTATCCCATAGTCATCTTCCCATGTCTCTCTCTATCCGTAGTCATCTTCCCATGTCTCGCTGTCCCATAGTCATCTTACCATGTCTCTCTATCCCATAGTCATCTTCCCATGTCTCTCTCTATCCGTAGTCATCTTCCCATGTCTCGCTGTCCCATAGTCATCTTCCCATGTCTCTCTCTATCCGTAGTCATCTTCCCATGTCTCTCTATCCCATAGTCCTCTTCCCATGTCTCTCTATCCTAGTCATCTTCCCTTGTCTCTCTATCCCATAGTCATCTTCCCATGTCTCTCTATCCCATAGCCATCTTCACATGTCTTTCTATCTCATAGTCATCTTCCCATGTCTCTCTATCCTAGTCATCTTCCCTTGTCTCTCTTTCCCATAGTCATCTTCCCATGTCTCTCTATCCCATAGCCATCTTCCCATGTCTCTCTATCCCATAGTCATCTTCCCATGTCTCTCTCTATCCGTAGTCATCTTCCCATGTCTCGCTGTCCCATAGTCATCTTCCCATGTCTCTCTCTATCAGTAGTCATCTTCCCATGTCTCGCTGTCCCATAGTCATCTTCCCATGTCTCGCTGTCCCATAGTCATCTTCCCATGTCTCTCTCTATCCATAGTCATCTTCCCATGTCTCTCTCTATCCGTAGTCATCTTCCCATGACTCTCTATCCGTTGTCATCTTCCCATGTCTCTCTGTCCATAGTCATCTTCCCATGTCTCTCTATCCAGAGTCATCTTCCCATGTCTCTCTATCCCATTGTCATCTTCCCGTGTCTCACTATCCCATAGTCATCTTCCCATGTCTCTCTCTATCCATAGTCATCTTCCCATGTCTCTCTCTATCCGTAGTCATCTTCCCATGTCTCTCTGTCCATAGTCATCTTCCCATGTCTCTCTATCCAGAGTCATCTTCCCATGTCTCTCTATCCGTAATCATCAACCCATGTCTCTCTATCCCATAGTCATCTTCCCATGTCTCTCTATCCTAGTCATCTTCCCATGTCTCTCTATCCCATAGTCATCTTCCCATGTCTCTCTATCCCATAGTCATCCTCCCATGTCTCGCTGTCCCATAGTCATCTTCCCATGTCTCTCTATCCCATTGTCATCTTCCCATGTCTCTCTATCCCATAGTCATCTTCCCATGTCTCTCTCTATCCATAGTCATCTTCCCATGTCTCTCTATCCGTTGTCATCTTCCCATGTCTCTCTGTCCATAGTCATCTTCCCATGTCTCTCTCTATCCAGAGTCATCTTCCCATGTCTCTCTATCCATAGTCATCTTCCCATGTCTCTCTATCCGTAATCATCATCCCATGTCTCTCTATCCATAGTCATCTTCCCATGTCTCGCTGTCCCATAGTCATCTTCCCATGTCTCTCTATCCCATTGTCATCTTCCCATGTCTCTCTATCCCATAGTCATCTTCCCATGTCTCTCTCTATCCGTAGTCATCTTCCCATGACTCTCTATTCGTTGTCATCTTCCCATGTCTCTCTGTCCATAGTCATCTTCCCATGTCTCTCTATCCCATAGTCATCTTCCCATGTCTCTCTCTATCCGTTGTCATCTTCCCATGACTCTCTATCCGTTGTCATCTTCCCATGTCTCTCTGTCCATAGTCATCTTCCCATGTCTCTCTATCCAGAGTCATCTTCCCATGCCTCTCTATCCATAGTCATCTTCCCATGTCTCTCTATCCGTAATCATCTTCCCATGTCTCTCTATCCATAGTCATCTTCCCATGTCTCTCTATCCGTAATCATCATCCCATGTCTCTCTATCCTATAGTCATCTTCCCATGTCTCTCTCGATCCGCAGTCATCTTCCCATGTCTCTCTATCCTAGTCATCTTCCCTTGTCTCTCTATCCCATAGTCATCTTCCCATGTCTCTCTATCCCATAGCCATCTTCCCATGTCTCTCTATCCCATAGTCATCTTCCCATGTCTCTCTCTATCCGTAGTCATCTTCCCATATCTCGCTGTCCCATAGTCATCTTCCCATGTCTCTCTATCCCATAGTCATCTTCCCATGTCTCTCTATCCCATAGTCATCTTCCCATGTCTCTCTCTATCCGTAGTCATCTTCCCATGTCTCGCTGTCCCATAGTCATCTTCCCATGTCTCTCTCTATCCGTAGTCATCTTCCCATGTCTCTCTATCCCATAGTCCTCTTCCCATGTCTCTCTATCCTAGTCATCTTCCCTTGTCTCTCTATCCCATAGTCATCTTCCCATGTCTCTCTATCCCATAGCCATCTTCCCATGTCTCTCTCTATCCATAGTCATCTTCCCATGTCTCTCTATCCCATAGCCATCTTCCCATGTCTCTCTCTATCCATAGTCATCTTCCCATGTCTCTCTCTATCCGTAGTCATCTTCCCATGTCTCTCTGTCCATAGTCATCTTCCCATGTCTCTCTATCCAGAGTCATCTTCCCATGTCTCTCTATCCGTAATCATCATCCCATGTCTCTCTATCCCATAGTCATCTTCCCATGTCTCTCTCTAATTGTAGTCATCTTCCCATGTCTCTCTATCCTAGTCATCTTCCCATGTCTCTCTATCCCATAGTCATCTTCCCATGTCTCTCTATCCCATAGTCATCTTCCCATGTCTCGCTGTCCCATAGTCATCTTCCCATGTCTCTCTATCCCATTGTCATCTTCCCATGTCTCTCTATCCCATAGTCATCTTCCTATGTCTCTCTCTATCCATAGTCATCTTCCCATGTCTCTCTATCCGTAGTCATCTTCCCATGTCTCTCTATCCAGAGTCATCTTCCCATGTCTCTCTATCCATAGTCATCTTCCCATGGCTCTCTATCCGTAATCATCTTCCCATGTCTCTCTATCCATAGTCATCTTCCCATGTCTCTCTATCCGTAATCATCATCCCATGTCTCTCTATCCTATAGTCATCTTCCCATGTCTCTCTCGATCCGCAGTCATCTTCCCATGTCTCTCTATCCTAGTCATCTTCCCTTGTCTCTCTATCCCATAGTCATCTTCCCATGTCTCTCTATCCCATAGCCATCTTCCCATGTCTCTCTATCCCATAGTCATCTTCCCATGTCTCTCTCTATCCGTAGTCATCTTCCCATGTCTCGCTGTCCCATAGTCATCTTCCCATGTCTCTCTATCCCATAGTCATCTTCCCATGTCTCTCTATCCCATAGTCATCTTCCCATGTCTCTCTCTATCCGTAGTCATCTTCCCATGTCTCGCTGTCCCATAGTCATCTTCCCATGTCTCTCTCTCTATCCGTAGTCATCTTCCCATGTCTCTCTATCCCATAGACCTCTTCCCATGTCTCTCTATCCTAGTCACCTTCCCTTGTCTCTCTATCCCATAGTCATCTTCCCATGTCTCTCTATCCCATAGCCATCTTCCCATGTCTCTCTCTATCCATAGTCATCTTCCCATGTCTCTCTATCCCATAGCCATCTTCCCATGTCTCTCTCTATCCATAGTCATCTTCCCATGTCTCTCTCTATCCGTAGTCATCTTCCCATGTCTCTCTGTCCATAGTCATCTTCCCATGTCTCTCTATCCAGAGTCATCTTCCCATGTCTCTCTATCCGTAATCATCATCCCATGTCTCTCTATCCCATAGTCATCTTCCCATGTCTCTCTCTATCCGTAGTCATCTTCCCATGTCTCTCTATCCTAGTCATCTTCCCATGTCTCTCTATCCCATAGTCATCTTCCCATGTCTCTCTATCCCATAGTCATCTTCCCATGTCTCGCTGTCCCATAGTCATCTTCCCATGTCTCTCTATCCCATTGTCATCTTCCCATGTCTCTCTATCCCATAGTCATCTTCCCATGTCTCTCTCTATCCATAGTCATCTTCCCATGTCTCTCTATCCGTAGTCATCTTCCCATGTCTCTCTATCCGTAGTCATCTTCCCATGTCTCTCTATCCCATAGTCATCTTCCTATGTCTCCCTATCCCATTGTCATCTTCCCATGTCTCTCTATCCATTGTCATCTTCCCATGTCTCTCTATCCATAGTCATCTTCCCATGTCTCTCTATCCGTAATCATCATCCCATGTCTCTCTCTATCAGTAGTCATCTTCCCATGTCTCGCTGTCCCATAGTCATCTTCCCATGTCTCTCTATCCCATAGTCATCTTCCCATGTCTCTCTATCCAATTGTCATCTTCCCATGTCTCTCTATCCCATAGCCATCTTCCCATGTCTCTCTATCCGTAGTCATCTTCCCATGTCTCTCTCTATCAGTAGTCATCTTCCCATGTCTCGCTGTCCCATAGTCATCTTCCCATGTCTCTCTATCCCATAGTCATCTTCCCATGTCTCTCTATCCAATTGTCATCTTCCCATGTCTCTCTCTATCCGTAGTCATCTTCCCATGTCTCTCTCTATCCGTAGTCATCGTCCCATGACTCTCTATCCGTTGTCACCTTCCCATGTCTCTCTATCCATAGTCATCTTCCCATGTCTCTCTCTATCCGTAGTCATCTTCCCATGTTTCTCTATCCATTGTCATCTTCCCATGTCTCTCTATCCATAGTGATCTTCCCATGTCTCTCTATCCATAGTCATCTTCCCATGTTTCTCTATCCATTGTCATCTTCCCATGTCTCTCTATCCATAGTGATCTTCCGATGTCTCTCTATCCATAGTGATCTTCCAATGTCTCTCTATCCATAGTCATCTTCCCATGTCTCTCTATCCATAGTCATCTTCCCATGTCTCTCTGTCCATAGTCATCTTCCCATGTCTCTCTATCCATAGTCATCTTCCCATGTCTCTCTGTCCATAGTCAACTTCTCGTGTCTCTCTATCCGAGTCATCTTCCCATGTCTCTCTATCCATAGTCATCTTCCCGTGTCTCTCACTATCCCATAGTCATCTCCCCATGTCTCTCTATCCCATAGTCATCTTCCCATGTCTCTCTATCCATAGTTATCTTCCCATGTCTCTCTCTATCCATAATCATCTTCCCATGCCTCTATATCCATAGTCATCTTCCCATGTCTCTCTATCCATAGTCATCTTCCCATGTCTCTCTATCCGTAATCATCATCCCATGTCTCTCTCTTTCCATAGTCATCTTCCCATGTCTCTCTATCTGTAGTCATCTTCCCATGTCTCTCAATCCATAGTCATCTTCCCGTGTCTCTCTATCCCATAGTCATCTTCCCATGTCTCTCTATCCATAGTCATCTTCCCATGTCTCTCTATCCCATAGTCATCCTCCCATGTCTCTCTATCCATAGTCATCTTCCCATGTCTCTCTATCCATAGTCATCTTCCCATGTCTCTCTCTATCCCATAGTCATCTTCCCATGTCTCTCTATCCATAGTCATCTTCCCATGTCTCTCTCTATCCATAGTCATCTTCCCATGTCTCTCTATCCCATAGTCATCTTCCCATGTCTCTCTATCCATCGACATCTTTCCATGTCTGTCTATCCGTAGTCATCTTCCCATGTCTCTCTATCCTATAGTCATCTTCCCATGTCTCTCTCGATCCGTAGTCATCTTCCCATGTCTCTCTATCCTAGTCATCTTCCCTTGTCTCTCTATCCCATAGTCATCTTCCCATGTCTCTCTATCCATTGTCATCTTCCCATGTCTCTCTATCCATAGTCATATTCCCATGTCTCTCTATCCGTAATCATCATCCCATGTCTCTCTATCCCATAGTCATCTTCCCATGTCTCTCTCTATACGTAGTCATCTTCCCATGTCTCTCTATCCGTAATCATCATCCCATGTCTCTCTATCCTAGTCATCTTCCCATGTCTCTCTCTATCAGTAGTCATCTTCCCATGTCTCGCTGTCCCATAGTCATCTTCCCATGTCTCTCTATCCCATTGTCATCTTCCCATGTCTCTCTATCCCATAGTCATCTTCCCATGTCTCTCTCTATCCGTAGTCATCTTCCCATGACTCTCTATCCGTTGTCATCTTCCCATGTCTCTCTGTCCATAGTCATCTTCCCATGTCTCTCTATCCCATTGTCATCTTCCCATGTCTCTCTATCCCATAGTCATCTTCCCATGTCTCTCTCTATCCGTAGTCATCTTCCCATGACTCCCTATCCGTTGTCATCTTCCCATGTCTCTCTCTATCCGCAGTCATCTTCCCATGACTCTCTATCCGTTGTCATCTTCCCATGTCTCTCTGTCCATAGTCATCTTCCCATGTCTCTCTATCCAGAGTCATCTTCCCATGTCTCTCTATCCATAGTCATCTTCCCATGTCTCTCTATCCTAGTCATCTTCCCATGTCTCTCTCTATCAGTAGTCATCTTCCCATGTCTCGCTGTCCCATAGTCATCTTCCCATGTCTCTCTATCCCATTGTCATCTTCCCATGCCTCTCTATCCCATAGTCATCTTCCCATGTCTCTCTCTATCCGTAGTCATCTTCCCATGACTCTCTATCCGTTGTCATCTTCCCATGTCTCTCTGTCCATAGTCATCTTCCCATGTCTCTCTATCCCATTGTCATCTTCCCATGTCTCTCTATCCCATAGTCATCTTCCCATGTCTCTCTCTATCCGTAGTCATCTTCCCATGACTCTCTATCCGTTGTCATCTTCCCATGTCTCTCTGTCCATAGTCATCTTCCCATGTCTCTCTATCCAGAGTCATCTTCCCATGTCTCTCTATCCATAGTCATCTTCCCATGTCTCTCTATCCGTAATAATCTTCCCATGTCTCTCTATCCAGAGTCATCTTCCCATGTCTCTCTATCCATAGTCATCTTCCCATGTCTCTCTATCCCATTGTCACCTTCCCATGTCTCTCTATCCCATAGTCATCTTCCCATGTCTCTCTCTATCCGTAGTCATCTTCCCATGACTCTCTATCCGTTGTCATCTTCCCATGTCTCTCTGTCCATAGTCATCTTCCCATGTCTCTCTATCCAGAGTCATCTTCCCATGTCTCTCTGTCCATTGTCATCTTCCCATGTCTCTCTATCCATAGTCATCTTCCCATGTCTCTCTCTATCAGTAGCCATCTTCCCATGTCTCGCTGTCCCAAAGTCATCTTCCCATGTCTCTCTACCCGTAGTCATCTTCCCATGTCTCTCTGTCCATAGTCATCTTCCCATGTCTCTCTATCCGTAATCATCATCCCATGTCTCTCTATCCCATAGTCATCTTCCCATGTCTCTCTATCCGTAGTCATCTTCCCATGTCTCTCTCTATCAGTAGCCAGCTTCCCATGTCTCGCTGTCCCAAAGTCATCTTCCCATGTCTCTCTACCCGTAGTCATCTTCCCATGTCTCTCTGTCCATAGTCATCTTCCCATGTCTCTCTATCCCATAGTATTCTTCCCATGTCTCTCTACCCGTAGTCATCTTCCCATGTCTCTTCATCCCATAGTCATCTTCCCATGTCTCTTCATCCCATAGTCATCTTCCCATGTCTCTCTATCCGTAATCATCATCCCATGTCTCTCTATCCCATAGCCATCTTCCCATGTCTCTCTATCCGTAGTCATCTTCCCATGTCTCTCTATCCCATAGTCATCTTCCCATGTCTCTCTCTATCAGTAGTCATCTTCCCATGTCTCGCTGTCCCATAGTCATCTTCCCATGTCTCTCTATCCCATAGTCATCTTCCCATGTCTCTCTCTATCCGTAGTCATCTTCCCATGACTCTCTATCCGTTGTCATCTTCCCATGTCTCTCTGTCCATTGTCATCTTCCCATGTCTCTCTCTATCCGTAGTCATCTTCCCATGACTCTCTATCCCTAGTCATCTTCCCATGTCTCTCTGTCCATAGTCATCTTCCCATGTCTCTCTATCCAGAGTCATCTTCCCATGTCTCTCTATCTATAGTCATCTTCCCATGTCTCTCTATCCGTAATCATCATCCCATGTCTCTCTATCCTAGTCATCTTCCCATGTCTCTCTATCCCATAGTCATCTTCCCATGTCTCTCTCTATCAGTAGTCATCTTCCCATGACTCTCTATCCGTTGTCATCTTCCCATGTCTCTCTATCCCATAGTCATCTTCCCATGTCTCTCTCTATCCGTAGTCATCTTCCCATGACTCTCTATCCGTTGTCATCTTCCCATGTCTCTCTGTCCATAGTCATCTTCCCATGTCTCTCTATCCCATTGTCATCTTCCCATGTCTCTCTATCCCATAGTCATCTTCCCATGACTCTCTATCCGTTGTCATCTTCCCATGTCTCTCTGTCCATAGTCATCTTCCCATGTCTCTCTATCCAGAGTCATCTTCCCATGTCTCTCTATCCATAGTCATCTTCCCATGTCTCTCTATCCGTAATCATCTTCCCATGTCTCTCTATCCAGAGTCATCTTCCCATGTCTCTCTATCCATAGTCATCTTCCCATGTCTCTCTATCCGTAATCATCATCCCATGTCTCTCTATCCCATAGTCATCTTCCCATGTCTCTCTCGATCCGCAGTCATCTTCCCATGTCTCTCTATCCGTAGTCATCTTCCCATGTCTCTCTCTATCAGTAGCCATCTTCCCATGTCTCGCTGTCCCAAAGTCATCTTCCCATGTCTCTCTACCCGTAGTCATCTTCCCATGTCTCTATGTCCATAGTCATCTTCCCATGTCTCTCTATCCCATAGTATTCTTCCCATGTCTCTCTACCCGTAGTCATCTTCCCATGTCTCTTCATCCCATAGTCATCTTCCCATGTCTCTCTATCCATTGTCATCTTCCCATGTCTCTCTATCCATAGTCATCTTCCCATGTCTCTTCATCCCATAGTCATCTTCCCATGTCTCTCTATCCGTAATCATCATCCCATGTCTCTCTATCCCATAGCCATCTTCCCATGTCTCTCTATCCGTAGTCATCTTCCCATGTCTCTCTCTATCAGTAGTCATCTTCCCATGTCTCGCTGTCCCATAGTCATCTTCCCATGTCTCTCTATCCCATAGTCATCTTCCCATGTCTCTCTATCCAATTGTCATCTTCCCATTCTCTCTATCCTATAGTCATCTTCCCATGTCTCTCTCTATCCGTAGTCATCGTCCCATGACTCTCTATCCGTTGTCACCTTCCCATGTCTCTCTGTCCATAGTCATCTTCCCATGTCTCTCTCTATCCGTAGTCATCTTCCCATGTTTCTCTATCCATTGTCATCTTCCCATGTCTCTCTATCCATAGTCATCTTCCCATGTCTCTCTATCCATAGTCATCTTCCCATGTCTCTCTATCCATAGTCATCTTCCCATGTCTCTCTATCCATAGTCATCTTCCCATGTCTCTCTATCCATAGTCATCTTCCCATGTCTCACTATCCATAGTCATCTTGCCATGTCTCTCTGTCCATAGTCATCTTGCCATGTCTCTCTATCCACAGTCATCTTCCCATGTCTCTCTGTCCATAGTCATCTTCTCGTGTCTCTCTATCCGAGTCATCTTCCCATGTCTCTCTATCCATAGTCATCTTCCCGTGTCTCTCACTATCCCATAGTCATCTCCCCATGTCTCTCTATCCCATAGTCATCTTCCCAGTCTCTCTATCCATAGTCATCTTCCCATGTCTCTCTATCCATAGTCATCGTCCCACATCTCTCTCTATCCACAGCCATCTTCCAGTGTCTCTCTCTATCCTAGTCATCGTCCCATGTCTCTCTATCCCATTGTCATCTTCCCATGTCTCTCTATCCCATAGTCATCTTCCCATGTCTCTCTCTATCCGTAGTCATCTTCCCATGACTCTCTATCCGTTGTCATCTTCCCATGTCTCTCTGTCCATAGTCATCTTCCCATGTCTCTCTATCCAGAGTCATCTTCCCATGTCTCTCTATCCATAGTCATCTTCCCATGTCTCTCTATCCGTAATAATCTTCCCATGTCTCTCTATCCAGAGTCATCTTCCCATGTCTCTCTATCCATAGTCATCTTCCCATGTCTCTCTATCCCATTGTCACCTTCCCATGTCTCTCTATCCCATGGTCATCTTCCCATGTCTCTCTCTATCCGTAGTCATCTTCCCATGACTCTCTATCCGTTGTCATCTTCCCATGTCTCTCTGTCCATAGTCATCTTCCCATGTCTCTCTATCCAGAGTCATCTTCCCATGTCTCTCTGTCCATTGTCATCTTCCCATGTCTCTCTATCCATAGTCATCTTCCCATGTCTCTCTCTATCAGTAGCCATCTTCCCATGTCTCGCTGTCCCAAAGTCATCTTCCCATGTCTCTCTACCCGTAGTCATCTTCCCATGTCTCTCTGTCCATAGTCATCTTCCCATGTCTCTCTATCCGTAATCATCATCCCATGTCTCTCTATCCCATAGTCATCTTCCCATGTCTCTCTATCCGTAGTCATCTTCCCATGTCTCTCTCTATCAGTAGCCATCTTCCCATGTCTCGCTGTCCCAAAGTCATCTTCCCATGTCTCTCTACCCGTAGTCATCTTCCCATGTCTCTCTGTCCATAGTCATCTTCCCATGTCTCTCTATCCCATAGTATTCTTCCCATGTCTCTCTACCCGTAGTCATCTTCCCATGTCTCTTCATCCCATAGTCATCTTCCCATGTCTCTTCATCCCATAGTCATCTTCCCATGTCTCTCTATCCGTAATCATCATCCCATGTCTCTCTATCCCATAGCCATCTTCCCATGTCTCTCTATCCGTAGTCATCTTCCCATGTCTCTCTATCCCATAGTCATCTTCCCATGTCTCTCTCTATCAGTAGTCATCTTCCCATGTCTCGCTGTCCCATAGTCATCTTCCCATGTCTCTCTATCCCATAGTCATCTTCCCATGTCTCTCTCTATCCGTAGTCATCTTCCCATGACTCTCTATCCGTTGTCATCTTCCCATGTCTCTCTGTCCATTGTCATCTTCCCATGTCTCTCTCTATCCGTAGTCATCTTCCCATGACTCTCTATCCCTAGTCATCTTCCCATGTCTCTCTGTCCATAGTCATCTTCCCATGTCTCTCTATCCAGAGTCATCTTCCCATGTCTCTCTATCTATAGTCATCTTCCCATGTCTCTCTATCCGTAATCATCATCCCATGTCTCTCTATCCTAGTCATCTTCCCATGTCTCTCTATCCCATAGTCATCTTCCCATGTCTCTCTCTATCAGTAGTCATCTTCCCATGACTCTCTATCCGTTGTCATCTTCCCATGTCTCTCTATCCCATAGTCATCTTCCCATGTCTCTCTCTATCCGTAGTCATCTTCCCATGACTCTCTATCCGTTGTCATCTTCCCATGTCTCTCTGTCCATAGTCATCTTCCCATGTCTCTCTATCCCATTGTCATCTTCCCATGTCTCTCTATCCCATAGTCATCTTCCCATGACTCTCTATCCGTTGTCATCTTCCCATGTCTCTCTGTCCATAGTCATCTTCCCATGTCTCTCTATCCAGAGTCATCTTCCCATGTCTCTCTATCCATAGTCATCTTCCCATGTCTCTCTATCCGTAATCATCTTCCCATGTCTCTCTATCCAGAGTCATCTTCCCATGTCTCTCTATCCATAGTCATCTTCCCATGTCTCTCTATCCGTAATCATCATCCCATGTCTCTCTATCCCATAGTCATCTTCCCATGTCTCTCTCGATCCGCAGTCATCTTCCCATGTCTCTCTATCCGTAGTCATCTTCCCATGTCTCTCTCTATCAGTAGCCATCTTCCCATGTCTCGCTGTCCCAAAGTCATCTTCCCATGTCTCTCTACCCGTAGTCATCTTCCCATGTCTCTATGTCCATAGTCATCTTCCCATGTCTCTCTATCCCATAGTATTCTTCCCATGTCTCTCTACCCGTAGTCATCTTCCCATGTCTCTTCATCCCATAGTCATCTTCCCATGTCTCTCTATCCATTGTCATCTTCCCATGTCTCTCTATCCATAGTCATCTTCCCATGTCTCTTCATCCCATAGTCATCTTCCCATGTCTCTCTATCCGTAATCATCATCCCATGTCTCTCTATCCCATAGCCATCTTCCCATGTCTCTCTATCCGTAGTCATCTTCCCATGTCTCTCTCTATCAGTAGTCATCTTCCCATGTCTCGCTGTCCCATAGTCATCTTCCCATGTCTCTCTATCCCATAGTCATCTTCCCATGTCTCTCTATCCAATTGTCATCTTCCCATTCTCTCTATCCTATAGTCATCTTCCCATGTCTCTCTCTATCCGTCGTCATCGTCCCATGACTCTCTATCCGTTGTCACCTTCCCATGTCTCTCTGTCCATAGTCATCTTCCCATGTCTCTCTCTATCCGTAGTCATCTTCCCATGTTTCTCTATCCATTGTCATCTTCCCATGTCTCTCTATCCATAGTCATCTTCCCATGTCTCTCTATCCATAGTCATCTTCCCATGTCTCTCTATCCATAGTCATCTTCCCATGTCTCTCTATCCATAGTCATCTTCCCATGTCTCTCTATCCATAGTCATCTTCCCATGTCTCACTATCCATAGTCATCTTGCCATGTCTCTCTGTCCATAGTCATCTTGCCATGTCTCTCTATCCATAGTCATCTTCCCATGTCTCTCTGTCCATAGTCATCTTCTCGTGTCTCTCTATCCGAGTCATCTTCCCATGTCTCTCTATCCATAGTCATCTTCCCGTGTCTCTCACTATCCCATAGTCATCTCCCCATGTCTCTCTATCCCATAGTCATCTTCCCAGTCTCTCTATCCATAGTCATCTTCCCATGTCTCTCTATCCATAGTCATCGTCCCACATCTCTCTCTATCCACAGCCATCTTCCAGTGTCTCTCTCTATCCTAGTCATCGTCCCATGTCTCTCTATCCACAGTTATCTTCCCATGTCTCTCTATCCATAGTCATCTTCCCATGTCTGTCTATCCATAGTCATCTTCCCAGTCTCTCTATCCATAGACATCTTCCCATGTCTCTCTATCCATAGTCATCGTCCCACATCTCTCTCTATCCACAGCCATCTTCCAGTGTCTCTCTCTATCCATAGTCATCTTCCCATGTCTCTCTATCCATCGTCATCTTCCCATTTCTCTATCCATAGTCATCTTCCCATGTCTCTCTATCCATAGTCATCTTCCCATGTCTCTCTATCCATAGTCATCTTCCCATGTCTCTCTATCCATAGTCATCTTCCCATGTCTCTCTATCCATAGTCATCTTCCCATGTCTCACTATCCATAGTCATCTTGCCATGTCTCTCTGTCCATAGTCATCTTCCCATGTCTCTCTGTCCATAGTCATCTTCTCGTGTCTCTCTCTCCGAGTCATCTTCCCATGTCTCACTATCCATAGTCATCTTCCCGTGTCTCTCACTATCCCATAGTCATCTTCCCAGTCTCTCTATCCATAGTCATCTTCCCATGTCTCTCTATCCATAGTCATCGTCCCACATCTCTCTCTATCCACAGCCATCTTCCAGTGTCTCTCTCTATCCTAGTCATCGTCCCATGTCTCTCTATCCACAGTTATCTTCCCATGTCTCTCTATCCATAGTCATCTTCCCATGTCTGTCTATCCATAGTCATCTTCCCAGTCTCTCTATCCATAGACATCTTCCCATGTCTCTCTATCCATAGTCATCGTCCCACATCTCTCTCTATCCACAGCCATCTTCCAGTGTCTCTCTCTATCCATAGTCATCTTCCCATGTCTCTCTATCCATCGTCATCTTCCCATTTCTCTATCCATAGTATTCTTCCCATGTCTCTCTATCCATAGTCATCTTCCCATGTCTCTCTATCCATAGTCATCTTCCCATGTCTCTCTATCCATAGTCATCTTCCCATGTCTCTCTATCCATAGTCATCTTCCCATGTCTCTCTGTCCATAGTCATCTTGCCATGTCTCTCTATCCATAGTCATCTTCCCATGTCTCTCTGTCCATAGTCATCTTCTCGTGTCTCTCTATCCGAGTCATCTTCCCATGTCTCTCTATCCATAGTCATCTTCTCGTGTCTCTCTATCCGAGTCATCTTCCCATGTCTCTCTATCCATAGTCGCCTTCCCATGTCTCTCACTATCCCATAGTCTTCTCCCCATGTCTCTCTATCCCATAGTCATCTCCCCATGTCTCTCTATCCCATAGTCATCTTCCCATGTCTCTCTATCCCATAGTCATCTCCCCATGTCTCTCTATCCCATAGTCATCTTCCCATGTCTCTCTATCCACAGTCATCTTCCCATGTCTCTCTATCCATAGTCATCTTCCCATGTCTCTCTCTATCCATAATCATCTTCCCATGTCTCTATATCCATAGTCATCTTCCCATGTCTCTCTCTATCTATAGTCATCTTCCCATGTCTCTCTCTTTCCATAGTCATCTTCCCATGTCTCTCTATCTGTAGTCATCTTCCCATGTCTCTCTATCCCATAGTCATCTTCCCATGTATCCCTCTATCCATAGTCATCTTCCCATGTCTCTCTATCCCATAGTCATCCTCCCATGTCTCTCTATCCATAGTCATCTTCCCATGTCTCTCTATCCATAGTCATCTTCCCATGTCTCTCTATCCATAGTCATCTTCCCATATCTCTCTATCCATAGTCATCTTCCCATGTCTCTCAATCCATAGTCATCTTGCCATGTCTCTCTATCCATAGTCATCTTCCCATGTCTCTCTGTCCATAGTCATCTTCTCGTGTCTCTCTATCCGAGTCATCTTCCCATGTCTCTCTATCCATAGTCATCTTCCCGTGTCTCTCACTATCCCATAGTCATCTCCCCATGTCTCTCTATCCCATAGTTATCTTCCCAGTCTCTCTATCCATAGTCATCTTCCCATGTCTCTCTATCCATAGTCATCGTCCCACATCTCTCTCTATCCACAGCCATCTTCCAGTGTCTCTCTCTATCCTAGTCATCGTCCCATGTCTCTCTATCCACAGTTATCTTCCCATGTCTCTCTATCCATAGTCATCTTCCCAGTCTCTCTATCCATAGACATCTTCCCATGTCTCTCTATCCATAGTCATCGTCCCACATCTCTCTCTATCCACAGCCATCTTCCAGTGTCTCTCTCTATCCATAGTCATCTTCCCATGTCTCTCTATCCATCGTCATCTTCCCATTTCTCTATCCATAGTATTCTTCCCATGTCTCTCTATCCATAGTCATCTTCCCATGTCTCTCTATCCATAGTCATCTTCCCATGTCTCTCTATCCATAGTCATCTTCCCATGTCTCTCTATCCATAGTCATCTTCCCATGTCTCTCTGTCCATAGTCATCTTGACATGTCTCTCTATCCATAGTCATCTTCCCATGTCTCTCTGTCCATAGTCATCTTCTCGTGTCTCTCTATCCGAGTCATCTTCCCATGTCTCTCTATCCCATAGTCATCTTCCCATGTCTCTCTATCCATAGTCATCTTCCCATGTCTCTCTATCTGTAGTCATCTTCCCATGTCTCTCTATCCCATAGTCATCTTCCCATGTATCCCTCTATCCATAGTCATCTTCCCATGTCTCTCTATCCCATAGTCATCCTCCCATGTCTCTCTATCCATAGTCATCTTCCCATGTCTCTCTATCCATAGTCATCTTCCCATGTCTCTCTATCCATAGTCATCTTCCCATATCTCTCTATCCATAGTCATCTTCCCATGTCTCTCAATCCATAGTCATCTTCCCGTGTCTCTCTATCCCATAGTCATCTTCCCATGTCTCTCTATCCATAGTCATCTTCCCATATCTCTCTATCTATAGTCATCTTCCCATGTCTCTCAATCCATAGTCATCTTCCCGTGTCTCTCTATCCCATAGTCATCTTCCCATGTCTCTCTATCCATAGTCATCTTCCCATGTCTCTCTCAATCCATAGCCATCTTCCCATGTCTCTCTATCCCATAGTCATCTTCCCATGTCTCTCTATCCATAGTCATCTTCCCAAGTCTCTCTCTATCAATAGTCATCTTCCTATGTCTCTCTCTATCCATAGTCATCTTCCCATGTCTCTCTATCCATTGACATCTTTCCATGTCTCTCTATCCGTAGTCATCTTCCCATGTCTCTCTATCCGTAATCATCATCCCATGTCTCTCTATCCTATAGTCATCTTCCCATGTCTCTCTCGATCCGCAGTCATCTTCCCATGTCTCTCTATCCTAGTCATCTTCCCTTGTCTCTCTATCCCATAGTCATCTTCCCATGTCTCTCTATCCCATAGCCATCTTCCCATGTCTCTCTATCCCATAGTCATCTTCCCATGTCTCTCTCTATCCGTAGTCATCTTCCCATGTCTCGCTGTCCCATAGTCATCTTACCATGTCTCTCTATCCCATAGTCATCTTCCCATGTCTCTCTCTATCCGTAGTCATCTTCCCATGTCTCGCTGTCCCATAGTCATCTTCCCATGTCTCTCTCTATCCGTAGTCATCTTCCCATGTCTCTCTATCCCATAGTCCTCTTCCCATGTCTCTCTATCCTAGTCATCTTCCCTTGTCTCTCTATCCCATAGTCATCTTCCCATGTCTCTCTATCCCATAGCCATCTTCCCATGTCTTTCTATCCCATAGTCATCTTCCCATGTCTCTCTATCCTAGTCATCTTCCCTTGTCTCTCTATCCCATAGTCATCTTCCCATGTCTCTCTATCCCATAGCCATCTTCCCATGTCTCTCTATCCCATAGTCATCTTCCCATGTCTCTCTCTATCCGTAGTCATCTTCCCATGTCTCGCTGTCCCATAGTCATCTTCCCATGTCTCTCTCTATCAGTAGTCATCTTCCCATGTCTCGCTGTCCCATAGTCATCTTCCCATGTCTCGCTGTCCCATAGTCATCTTCCCATGTCTCTCTCTATCCATAGTCATCTTCCCATGTCTCTCTCTATCCGTAGTCATCTTCCCATGACTCTCTATCCGTTGTCATCTTCCCATGTCTCTCTGTCCATAGTCATCTTCCCATGTCTCTCTATCCAGAGTCATCTTCCCATGTCTCTCTATCCCATTGTCATCTTCCCGTGTCTCTCTATCCCATAGTCATCTTCCCATGTCTCTCTCTATCCATAGTCATCTTCCCATGTCTCTCTCTATCCGTAGTCATCTTCCCATGTCTCTCTGTCCATAGTCATCTTCCCATGTCTCTCTATCCAGAGTCATCTTCCCATGTCTCTCTATCCGTAATCATCATCCCATGTCTCTCTATCCCATAGTCATCTTCCCATGTCTCTCTCTATCCGTAGTCATCTTCCCATGTCTCTCTATCCTAGTCATCTTCCCATGTCTCTCTATGCCATAGTCATCTTCCCATGTCTCTCTATCCCATAGTCATCTTCCCATGTCTCGCTGTCCCATAGTCATCTCCCCATGTCTCTCTATCCCATAGTCATCTCCCCATGTCTCTCTATCCCATAGTCATCTTCCCATGTCTCTCTATCCCATAGTCATCTCCCCATGTCTCTCTATCCCATAGTCATCTTCCCATGTCTCTCTATCCACAGTCATCTTCCCATGTCTCTCTATCCATAGTCATCTTCCCATGTCTCTCTCTATCCATAATCATCTTCCCATGTCTCTATATCCATAGTCATCTTCCCATGTCTCTCTCTATCTATAGTCATCTTCCCATGTCTCTCTCTTTCCATAGTCATCTTCCCATGTCTCTCTATCTGTAGTCATCTTCCCATGTCTCTCTATCCCATAGTCATCTTCCCATGTATCCCTCTATCCATAGTCATCTTCCCATGTCTCTCTATCCCATAGTCATCCTCCCATGTCTCTCTATCCATAGTCATCTTCCCATGTCTCTCTATCCATAGTCATCTTCCCATGTCTCTCTATCCATAGTCATCTTCCCATATCTCTCTATCCATAGTCATCTTCCCATGTCTCTCAATCCATAGTCATCTTGCCATGTCTCTCTATCCATAGTCATCTTCCCATGTCTCTCTGTCCATAGTCATCTTCTCGTGTCTCTCTATCCGAGTCATCTTCCCATGTCTCTCTATCCATAGTCATCTTCCCGTGTCTCTCACTATCCCATAGTCATCTCCCCATGTCTCTCTATCCCATAGTCATCTTCCCAGTCTCTCTATCCATAGTCATCTTCCCATGTCTCTCTATCCATAGTCATCGTCCCACATCTCTCTCTATCCACAGCCATCTTCCAGTGTCTCTCTCTATCCTAGTCATCGTCCCATGTCTCTCTATCCACAGTTATCTTCCCATGTCTCTCTATCCATAGTCATCTTCCCATGTCTGTCTATCCATAGTCATCTTCCCAGTCTCTCTATCCATAGACATCTTCCCATGTCTCTCTATCCATAGTCATCGTCCCACATCTCTCTCTATCCACAGCCATCTTCCAGTGTCTCTCTCTATCCATAGTCATCTTCCCATGTCTCTCTATCCATCGTCATCTTCCCATTTCTCTATCCATAGTATTCTTCCCATGTCTCTCTATCCATAGTCATCTTCCCATGTCTCTCTATCCATAGTCATCTTCCCATGTCTCTCTATCCATAGTCATCTTCCCATGTCTCTCTATCCATAGTCATCTTCCCATGTCTCTCTGTCCATAGTCATCTTGCCATGTCTCTCTATCCATAGTCATCTTCCCATGTCTCTCTGTCCATAGTCATCTTCTCGTGTCTCTCTATCCGAGTCATCTTCCCATGTCTCTCTATCCCATAATCATCTTCCCATGTCTCTCTATCCATAGTCATCTTCCCATGTCTCTCTATCTGTAGTCATCTTCCCATGTCTCTCTATCCCATAGTCATCTTCCCATGTATCCCTCTATCCATAGTCATCTTCCCATGTCTCTCTATCCCATAGTCATCCTCCCATGTCTCTCTATCCATAGTCATCTTCCTATGTCTCTCTATCCATAGTCATCTTCCCATGTCTCTCTATCCATAGTCATCTTCCCATATCTCTCTATCCATAGTCATCTTCCCATGTCTCTCAATCCATAGTCATCTTCCCGTGTCTCTCTATCCCATAGTCATCTTCCCATGTCTCTCTATCCATAGTCATCTTCCCATATCTCTCTATCTATAGTCATCTTCCCATGTCTCTCAATCCATAGTCATCTTCCCGTGTCTCTCTATCCCATAGTCATCTTCCCATGTCTCTCTATCCATAGTCATCTTCCCATGTCTCTCTCAATCCATAGCCATCTTCCCATGTCTCTCTATCCCATAGTCATCTTCCCATGTCTCTCTATCCATAGTCATCTTCCCAAGTCTCTCTCTATCAATAGTCATCTTCCTATGTCTCTCTCTATCCATAGTCATCTTCCCATGTCTCTCTATCCATTGACATCTTTCCATGTCTCTCTATCCGTAGTCATCTTCCCATGTCTCTCTATCCGTAATCATCATCCCATGTCTCTCTATCCTATAGTCATCTTCCCATGTCTCTCTCGATCCGCAGTCATCTTCCCATGTCTCTCTATCCTAGTCATCTTCCCTTGTCTCTCTATCCCATAGTCATCTTCCCATGTCTCTCTATCCCATAGCCATCTTCCCATGTCTCTCTATCCCATAGTCATCTTCCCATGTCTCTCTCTATCCGTAGTCATCTTCCCATGTCTCGCTGTCCCATAGTCATCTTACCATGTCTCTCTATCCCATAGTCATCTTCCCATGTCTCTCTCTATCCGTAGTCATCTTCCCATGTCTCGCTGTCCCATAGTCATCTTCCCATGTCTCTCTCTATCCGTAGTCATCTTCCCATGTCTCTCTATCCCATAGTCCTCTTCCCATGTCTCTCTATCCTAGTCATCTTCCCTTGTCTCTCTATCCCATAGTCATCTTCCCATGTCTCTCTATCCCATAGCCATCTTCCCATGTCTTTCTATCCCATAGTCATCTTCCCATGTCTCTCTATCCTAGTCATCTTCCCTTGTCTCTCTATCCCATAGTCATCTTCCCATGTCTCTCTATCCCATAGCCATCTTCCCATGTCTCTCTATCCCATAGTCATCTTCCCATGTCTCTCTCTATCCGTAGTCATCTTCCCATGTCTCGCTGTCCCATAGTCATCTTCCCATGTCTCTCTCTATCCATAGTCATCTTCCCATGTCTCTCTCTATCCGTAGTCATCTTCCCATGACTCTCTATCCGTTGTCATCTTCCCATGTCTCTCTGTCCATAGTCATCTTCCCATGTCTCTCTATCCAGAGTCATCTTCCCATGTCTCTCTATCCCATTGTCATCTTCCCGTGTCTCTCTATCCCATAGTCATCTTCCCATGTCTCTCTCTATCCATAGTCATCTTCCCATGTCTCTCTCTATCCGTAGTCATCTTCCCATGTCTCTCTGTCCATAGTCATCTTCCCATGTCTCTCTATCCAGAGTCATCTTCCCATGTCTCTCTATCCGTAATCATCATCCCATGTCTCTCTATCCCATAGTCATCTTCCCATGTCTCTCTATCCTAGTCATCTTCCCATGTCTCTCTATCCCATAGTCATCTTCCCATGTCTCTCTATCCCATAGTCATCCTCCCATGTCTCGCTGTCCCATAGTCATCTTCCCATGTCTCTCTATCCCATTGTCATCTTCCCATGTCTCTCTATCCCATAGTCATCTTCCCATGTCTCTCTCTATCCATAGTCATCTTCCCATGTCTTTCTATCCGTTGTCATCTTCCCATGTCTCTCTGTCCATAGTCATCTTCCCATGTCTCTCTCTATCCAGAGTCATCTTCCCATGTCTCTCTATCCATAGTCATCTTCCCATGTCTCTCTATCCGTAATCATCATCCCATGTCTCTCTATCCATAGTCATCTTCCCATGTCTCGCTGTCCCATAGTCATCTTCCCATGTCTCTCTATCCCATTGTCATCTTCCCATGTCTCTCTATCCCATAGTCATCTTCCCATGTCTCTCTCTATCCGTAGTCATCTTCCCATGACTCTCTATCCGTTGTCATCTTCCCATGTCTCTCTGTCCATAGTCATCTTCCCATGTCTCTCTATCCCATAGTCATCTTCCCATGTCTCTCTCTATCCGTAGTCATCTTCCCATGACTCTCTATCCGTTGTCATCTTCCCATGTCTCTCTGTCCATAGTCATCTTCCCATGTCTCTCTATCCAGAGTCATCTTCCCATGTCTCTCTATCCATAGTCATCTTCCCATGTCTCTCTATCCGTAATCATCTTCCCATGTCTCTCTATCCATAGTCATCTTCCCATGTCTCTCTATCCGTAATCATCATCCCATGTCTCTCTATCCTATAGTCATCTTCCCATGTCTCTCTCGATCCGCAGTCATCTTCCCATGTCTCTCTATCCTAGTCATCTTCCCTTGTCTCTCTATCCCATAGTCATCTTCCCATGTCTCTCTATCCCATAGCCATCTTCCCATGTCTCTCTATCCCATAGTCATCTTCCCATGTCTCTCTCTATCCGTAGTCATCTTCCCATGTCTCGCTGTCCCATAGTCATCTTCCCATGTCTCTCTATCCCATAGTCATCTTCCCATGTCTCTCTATCCCATAGTCATCTTCCCATGTCTCTCTCTATCCGTAGTCATCTTCCCATGTCTCGCTGTCCCATAGTCATCTTCCCATGTCTCTCTCTATCCGTAGTCATCTTCCCATGTCTCTCTATCCCATAGTCCTCTTCCCATGTCTCTCTGTCCATAGTCATCTTCTCGTGTCTCTCTATCCGAGTCATCTTCCCATGTCTCTCTATCCATAGTCGCCTTCCCATGTCTCTCACTATCCCATAGTCTTCTCCCCATGTCTCTCTATCCCATAGTCATCTCCCCATGTCTCTCTATCCCATAGTCATCTTCCCATGTCTCTCTATCCCATAGTCATCTCCCCATGTCTCTCTATCCCATAGTCATCTTCCCATGTCTCTCTATCCACAGTCATCTTCCCATGTCTCTCTATCCATAGTCATCTTCCCATGTCTCTCTCTATCCATAATCATCTTCCCATGTCTCTATATCCATAGTCATCTTCCCATGTCTCTCTCTATCTATAGTCATCTTCCCATGTCTCTCTCTTTCCATAGTCATCTTCCCATGTCTCTCTATCTGTAGTCATCTTCCCATGTCTCTCTATCCCATAGTCATCTTCCCATGTATCCCTCTATCCATAGTCATCTTCCCATGTCTCTCTATCCCATAGTCATCCTCCCATGTCTCTCTATCCATAGTCATCTTCCCATGTCTCTCTATCCATAGTCATCTTCCCATGTCTCTCTATCCATAGTCATCTTCCCATATCTCTCTATCCATAGTCATCTTCCCATGTCTCTCAATCCATAGTCATCTTGCCATGTCTCTCTATCCATAGTCATCTTCCCATGTCTCTCTGTCCATAGTCATCTTCTCGTGTCTCTCTATCCGAGTCATCTTCCCATGTCTCTCTATCCATAGTCATCTTCCCGTGTCTCTCACTATCCCATAGTCATCTCCCCATGTCTCTCTATCCCATAGTTATCTTCCCAGTCTCTCTATCCATAGTCATCTTCCCATGTCTCTCTATCCATAGTCATCGTCCCACATCTCTCTCTATCCACAGCCATCTTCCAGTGTCTCTCTCTATCCTAGTCATCGTCCCATGTCTCTCTATCCACAGTTATCTTCCCATGTCTCTCTATCCATAGTCATCTTCCCAGTCTCTCTATCCATAGACATCTTCCCATGTCTCTCTATCCATAGTCATCGTCCCACATCTCTCTCTATCCACAGCCATCTTCCAGTGTCTCTCTCTATCCATAGTCATCTTCCCATGTCTCTCTATCCATCGTCATCTTCCCATTTCTCTATCCATAGTATTCTTCCCATGTCTCTCTATCCATAGTCATCTTCCCATGTCTCTCTATCCATAGTCATCTTCCCATGTCTCTCTATCCATAGTCATCTTCCCATGTCTCTCTATCCATAGTCATCTTCCCATGTCTCTCTGTCCATAGTCATCTTGACATGTCTCTCTATCCATAGTCATCTTCCCATGTCTCTCTGTCCATAGTCATCTTCTCGTGTCTCTCTATCCGAGTCATCTTCCCATGTCTCTCTATCCCATAGTCATCTTCCCATGTCTCTCTATCCATAGTCATCTTCCCATGTCTCTCTATCTGTAGTCATCTTCCCATGTCTCTCTATCCCATAGTCATCTTCCCATGTATCCCTCTATCCATAGTCATCTTCCCATGTCTCTCTATCCCATAGTCATCCTCCCATGTCTCTCTATCCATAGTCATCTTCCCATGTCTCTCTATCCATAGTCATCTTCCCATGTCTCTCTATCCATAGTCATCTTCCCATATCTCTCTATCCATAGTCATCTTCCCATGTCTCTCAATCCATAGTCATCTTCCCGTGTCTCTCTATCCCATAGTCATCTTCCCATGTCTCTCTATCCATAGTCATCTTCCCATATCTCTCTATCTATAGTCATCTTCCCATGTCTCTCAATCCATAGTCATCTTCCCGTGTCTCTCTATCCCATAGTCATCTTCCCATGTCTCTCTATCCATAGTCATCTTCCCATGTCTCTCTCAATCCATAGCCATCTTCCCATGTCACTCTATCCCATAGTCATCTTCCCATGTCTCTCTATCCATAGTCATCTTCCCAAGTCTCTCTCTATCAATAGTCATCTTCCTATGTCTCTCTCTATCCATAGTCATCTTCCCATGTCTCTCTATCCATTGACATCTTTCCATGTCTCTCTATCCGTAGTCATCTTCCCATGTCTCTCTATCCGTAATCATCATCCCATGTCTCTCTATCCTATAGTCATCTTCCCATGTCTCTCTCGATCCGCAGTCATCTTCCCATGTCTCTCTATCCTAGTCATCTTCCCTTGTCTCTCTATCCCATAGTCATCTTCCCATGTCTCTCTATCCCATAGCCATCTTCCCATGTCTCTCTATCCCATAGTCATCTTCCCATGTCTCTCTCTATCCGTAGTCATCTTCCCATGTCTCGCTGTCCCATAGTCATCTTACCATGTCTCTCTATCCCATAGTCATCTTCCCATGTCTCTCTCTATCCGTAGTCATCTTCCCATGTCTCGCTGTCCCATAGTCATCTTCCCATGTCTCTCTCTATCCGTAGTCATCTTCCCATGTCTCTCTATCCCATAGTCCTCTTCCCATGTCTCTCTATCCTAGTCATCTTCCCTTGTCTCTCTATCCCATAGTCATCTTCCCATGTCTCTCTATCCCATAGCCATCTTCCCATGTCTTTCTATCCCATAGTCATCTTCCCATGTCTCTCTATCCTAGTCATCTTCCCTTGTCTCTCTATCCCATAGTCATCTTCCCATGTCTCTCTATCCCATAGCCATCTTCCCATGTCTCTCTATCCCATAGTCATCTTCCCATGTCTCTCTCTATCCGTAGTCATCTTCCCATGTCTCGCTGTCCCATAGTCATCTTCCCATGTCTCTCTCTATCAGTAGTCATCTTCCCATGTCTCGCTGTCCCATAGTCATCTTCCCATGTCTCGCTGTCCCATAGTCATCTTCCCATGTCTCTCTCTATCCATAGTCATCTTCCCATGTCTCTCTCTATCCGTAGTCATCTTCCCATGACTCTCTATCCGTTGTCATCTTCCCATGTCTCTCTGTCCATAGTCATCTTCCCATGTCTCTCTATCCAGAGTCATCTTCCCATGTCTCTCTATCCCATTGTCATCTTCCCGTGTCTCTCTATCCCATAGTCATCTTCCCATGTCTCTCTCTATCCATAGTCATCTTCCCATGTCTCTCTCTATCCGTAGTCATCTTCCCATGTCTCTCTGTCCATAGTCATCTTCCCATGTCTCTCTATCCAGAGTCATCTTCCCATGTCTCTCTATCCGTAATCATCATCCCATGTCTCTCTATCCCATAGTCATCTTCCCATGTCTCTCTCTATCCGTAGTCATCTTCCCATGTCTCTCTATCCTAGTCATCTTCCCATGTCTCTCTATGCCATAGTCATCTTCCCATGTCTCTCTATCCCATAGTCATCTTCCCATGTCTCGCTGTCCCATAGTCATCTCCCCATGTCTCTCTATCCCATAGTCATCTCCCCATGTCTCTCTATCCCATAGTCATCTTCCCATGTCTCTCTATCCCATAGTCATCTCCCCATGTCTCTCTATCCCATAGTCATCTTCCCATGTCTCTCTATCCACAGTCATCTTCCCATGTCTCTCTATCCATAGTCATCTTCCCATGTCTCTCTCTATCCATAATCATCTTCCCATGTCTCTATATCCATAGTCATCTTCCCATGTCTCTCTCTATCTATAGTCATCTTCCCATGTCTCTCTCTTTCCATAGTCATCTTCCCATGTCTCTCTATCTGTAGTCATCTTCCCATGTCTCTCTATCCCATAGTCATCTTCCCATGTATCCCTCTATCCATAGTCATCTTCCCATGTCTCTCTATCCCATAGTCATCCTCCCATGTCTCTCTATCCATAGTCATCTTCCCATGTCTCTCTATCCATAGTCATCTTCCCATGTCTCTCTATCCATAGTCATCTTCCCATATCTCTCTATCCATAGTCATCTTCCCATGTCTCTCAATCCATAGTCATCTTGCCATGTCTCTCTATCCATAGTCATCTTCCCATGTCTCTCTGTCCATAGTCATCTTCTCGTGTCTCTCTATCCGAGTCATCTTCCCATGTCTCTCTATCCATAGTCATCTTCCCATGTCTCTCTCTATCCGTAGTCATCTTCCCATGTCTCTCTGTCCATAGTCATCTTCCCATGTCTCTCTATCCAGAGTCATCTTCCCATGTCTCTCTATCCGTAATCATCATCCCATGTCTCTCTATCCCATAGTCATCTTCCCATGTCTCTCTATCCTAGTCATCTTCCCATGTCTCTCTATCCCATAGTCATCTTCCCATGTCTCTCTATCCCATAGTCATCCTCCCATGTCTCGCTGTCCCATAGTCATCTTCCCATGTCTCTCTATCCCATTGTCATCTTCCCATGTCTCTCTATCCCATAGTCATCTTCCCATGTCTCTCTCTATCCATAGTCATCTTCCCATGTCTTTCTATCCGTTGTCATCTTCCCATGTCTCTCTGTCCATAGTCATCTTCCCATGTCTCTCTCTATCCAGAGTCATCTTCCCATGTCTCTCTATCCATAGTCATCTTCCCATGTCTCTCTATCCGTAATCATCATCCCATGTCTCTCTATCCATAGTCATCTTCCCATGTCTCGCTGTCCCATAGTCATCTTCCCATGTCTCTCTATCCCATTGTCATCTTCCCATGTCTCTCTATCCCATAGTCATCTTCCCATGTCTCTCTCTATCCGTAGTCATCTTCCCATGACTCTCTATCCGTTGTCATCTTCCCATGTCTCTCTGTCCATAGTCATCTTCCCATGTCTCTCTATCCCATAGTCATCTTCCCATGTCTCTCTCTATCCGTAGTCATCTTCCCATGACTCTCTATCCGTTGTCATCTTCCCATGTCTCTCTGTCCATAGTCATCTTCCCATGTCTCTCTATCCAGAGTCATCTTCCCATGTCTCTCTATCCATAGTCATCTTCCCATGTCTCTCTATCCGTAATCATCTTCCCATGTCTCTCTATCCATAGTCATCTTCCCATGTCTCTCTATCCGTAATCATCATCCCATGTCTCTCTATCCTATAGTCATCTTCCCATGTCTCTCTCGATCCGCAGTCATCTTCCCATGTCTCTCTATCCTAGTCATCTTCCCTTGTCTCTCTATCCCATAGTCATCTTCCCATGTCTCTCTATCCCATAGCCATCTTCCCATGTCTCTCTATCCCATAGTCATCTTCCCATGTCTCTCTCTATCCGTAGTCATCTTCCCATGTCTCGCTGTCCCATAGTCATCTTCCCATGTCTCTCTATCCCATAGTCATCTTCCCATGTCTCTCTATCCCATAGTCATCTTCCCATGTCTCTCTCTATCCGTAGTCATCTTCCCATGTCTCGCTGTCCCATAGTCATCTTCCCATGTCTCTCTCTATCCGTAGTCATCTTCCCATGTCTCTCTATCCCATAGTCCTCTTCCCATGTCTCTCTGTCCATAGTCATCTTCTCGTGTCTCTCTATCCGAGTCATCTTCCCATGTCTCTCTATCCATAGTCGCCTTCCCATGTCTCTCACTATCCCATAGTCTTCTCCCCATGTCTCTCTATCCCATAGTCATCTCCCCATGTCTCTCTATCCCATAGTCATCTTCCCATGTCTCTCTATCCCATAGTCATCTCCCCATGTCTCTCTATCCCATAGTCATCTTCCCATGTCTCTCTATCCACAGTCATCTTCCCATGTCTCTCTATCCATAGTCATCTTCCCATGTCTCTCTCTATCCATAATCATCTTCCCATGTCTCTATATCCATAGTCATCTTCCCATGTCTCTCTCTATCTATAGTCATCTTCCCATGTCTCTCTCTTTCCATAGTCATCTTCCCATGTCTCTCTATCTGTAGTCATCTTCCCATGTCTCTCTATCCCATAGTCATCTTCCCATGTATCCCTCTATCCATAGTCATCTTCCCATGTCTCTCTATCCCATAGTCATCCTCCCATGTCTCTCTATCCATAGTCATCTTCCCATGTCTCTCTATCCATAGTCATCTTCCCATGTCTCTCTATCCATAGTCATCTTCCCATATCTCTCTATCCATAGTCATCTTCCCATGTCTCTCAATCCATAGTCATCTTGCCATGTCTCTCTATCCATAGTCATCTTCCCATGTCTCTCTGTCCATAGTCATCTTCTCGTGTCTCTCTATCCGAGTCATCTTCCCATGTCTCTCTATCCATAGTCATCTTCCCGTGTCTCTCACTATCCCATAGTCATCTCCCCATGTCTCTCTATCCCATAGTTATCTTCCCAGTCTCTCTATCCATAGTCATCTTCCCATGTCTCTCTATCCATAGTCATCGTCCCACATCTCTCTCTATCCACAGCCATCTTCCAGTGTCTCTCTCTATCCTAGTCATCGTCCCATGTCTCTCTATCCACAGTTATCTTCCCATGTCTCTCTATCCATAGTCATCTTCCCAGTCTCTCTATCCATAGACATCTTCCCATGTCTCTCTATCCATAGTCATCGTCCCACATCTCTCTCTATCCACAGCCATCTTCCAGTGTCTCTCTCTATCCATAGTCATCTTCCCATGTCTCTCTATCCATCGTCATCTTCCCATTTCTCTATCCATAGTATTCTTCCCATGTCTCTCTATCCATAGTCATCTTCCCATGTCTCTCTATCCATAGTCATCTTCCCATGTCTCTCTATCCATAGTCATCTTCCCATGTCTCTCTATCCATAGTCATCTTCCCATGTCTCTCTGTCCATAGTCATCTTGACATGTCTCTCTATCCATAGTCATCTTCCCATGTCTCTCTGTCCATAGTCATCTTCTCGTGTCTCTCTATCCGAGTCATCTTCCCATGTCTCTCTATCCCATAGTCATCTTCCCATGTCTCTCTATCCATAGTCATCTTCCCATGTCTCTCTATCTGTAGTCATCTTCCCATGTCTCTCTATCCCATAGTCATCTTCCCATGTATCCCTCTATCCATAGTCATCTTCCCATGTCTCTCTATCCCATAGTCATCCTCCCATGTCTCTCTATCCATAGTCATCTTCCCATGTCTCTCTATCCATAGTCATCTTCCCATGTCTCTCTATCCATAGTCATCTTCCCATATCTCTCTATCCATAGTCATCTTCCCATGTCTCTCAATCCATAGTCATCTTCCCGTGTCTCTCTATCCCATAGTCATCTTCCCATGTCTCTCTATCCATAGTCATCTTCCCATATCTCTCTATCTATAGTCATCTTCCCATGTCTCTCAATCCATAGTCATCTTCCCGTGTCTCTCTATCCCATAGTCATCTTCCCATGTCTCTCTATCCATAGTCATCTTCCCATGTCTCTCTCAATCCATAGCCATCTTCCCATGTCTCTCTATCCCATAGTCATCTTCCCATGTCTCTCTATCCATAGTCATCTTCCCAAGTCTCTCTCTATCAATAGTCATCTTCCTATGTCTCTCTCTATCCATAGTCATCTTCCCATGTCTCTCTATCCATTGACATCTTTCCATGTCTCTCTATCCGTAGTCATCTTCCCATGTCTCTCTATCCGTAATCATCATCCCATGTCTCTCTATCCTATAGTCATCTTCCCATGTCTCTCTCGATCCGCAGTCATCTTCCCATGTCTCTCTATCCTAGTCATCTTCCCTTGTCTCTCTATCCCATAGTCATCTTCCCATGTCTCTCTATCCCATAGCCATCTTCCCATGTCTCTCTATCCCATAGTCATCTTCCCATGTCTCTCTCTATCCGTAGTCATCTTCCCATGTCTCGCTGTCCCATAGTCATCTTACCATGTCTCTCTATCCCATAGTCATCTTCCCATGTCTCTCTCTATCCGTAGTCATCTTCCCATGTCTCGCTGTCCCATAGTCATCTTCCCATGTCTCTCTCTATCCGTAGTCATCTTCCCATGTCTCTCTATCCCATAGTCCTCTTCCCATGTCTCTCTATCCTAGTCATCTTCCCTTGTCTCTCTATCCCATAGTCATCTTCCCATGTCTCTCTATCCCATAGCCATCTTCCCATGTCTTTCTATCCCATAGTCATCTTCCCATGTCTCTCTATCCTAGTCATCTTCCCTTGTCTCTCTATCCCATAGTCATCTTCCCATGTCTCTCTATCCCATAGCCATCTTCCCATGTCTCTCTATCCCATAGTCATCTTCCCATGTCTCTCTCTATCCGTAGTCATCTTCCCATGTCTCGCTGTCCCATAGTCATCTTCCCATGTCTCTCTCTATCCATAGTCATCTTCCCATGTCTCTCTCTATCCGTAGTCATCTTCCCATGACTCTCTATCCGTTGTCATCTTCCCATGTCTCTCTGTCCATAGTCATCTTCCCATGTCTCTCTCTATCCGTAGTCATCTTCCCATGACTCTCTATCCGTTGTCATCTTCCCATGTCTCTCTGTCCATAGTCATCTTCCCATGTCTCTCTATCCAGAGTCATCTTCCCATGTCTCTCTATCCCATTGTCATCTTCCCGTGTCTCTCTATCCCATAGTCATCTTCCCATGTCTCTCTCTATCCATAGTCATCTTCCCATGTCTCTCTCTATCCGTAGTCATCTTCCCATGTCTCTCTGTCCATAGTCATCTTCCCATGTCTCTCTATCCAGAGTCATCTTCCCATGTCTCTCTATCCGTAATCATCATCCCATGTCTCTCTATCCCATAGTCATCTTCCCATGTCTCTCTCTATCCGTAGTCATCTTCCCATGTCTCTCTATCCTAGTCATCTTCCCATGTCTCTCTATGCCATAGTCATCTTCCCATGTCTCTCTATCCCATAGTCATCTTCCCATGTCTCGCTGTCCCATAGTCATCTCCCCATGTCTCTCTATCCCATAGTCATCTCCCCATGTCTCTCTATCCCATAGTCATCTTCCCATGTCTCTCTATCCCATAGTCATCTCCCCATGTCTCTCTATCCCATAGTCATCTTCCCATGTCTCTCTATCCACAGTCATCTTCCCATGTCTCTCTATCCATAGTCATCTTCCCATGTCTCTCTCTATCCATAATCATCTTCCCATGTCTCTATATCCATAGTCATCTTCCCATGTCTCTCTCTATCTATAGTCATCTTCCCATGTCTCTCTCTTTCCATAGTCATCTTCCCATGTCTCTCTATCTGTAGTCATCTTCCCATGTCTCTCTATCCCATAGTCATCTTCCCATGTATCCCTCTATCCATAGTCATCTTCCCATGTCTCTCTATCCCATAGTCATCCTCCCATGTCTCTCTATCCATAGTCATCTTCCCATGTCTCTCTATCCATAGTCATCTTCCCATGTCTCTCTATCCATAGTCATCTTCCCATATCTCTCTATCCATAGTCATCTTCCCATGTCTCTCAATCCATAGTCATCTTGCCATGTCTCTCTATCCATAGTCATCTTCCCATGTCTCTCTGTCCATAGTCATCTTCTCGTGTCTCTCTATCCGAGTCATCTTCCCATGTCTCTCTATCCATAGTCATCTTCCCGTGTCTCTCACTATCCCATAGTCATCTCCCCATGTCTCTCTATCCCATAGTCATCTTCCCAGTCTCTCTATCCATAGTCATCTTCCCATGTCTCTCTATCCATAGTCATCGTCCCACATCTCTCTCTATCCACAGCCATCTTCCAGTGTCTCTCTCTATCCTAGTCATCGTCCCATGTCTCTCTATCCACAGTTATCTTCCCATGTCTCTCTATCCATAGTCATCTTCCCATGTCTGTCTATCCATAGTCATCTTCCCAGTCTCTCTATCCATAGACATCTTCCCATGTCTCTCTATCCATAGTCATCGTCCCACATCTCTCTCTATCCACAGCCATCTTCCAGTGTCTCTCTCTATCCATAGTCATCTTCCCATGTCTCTCTATCCATCGTCATCTTCCCATTTCTCTATCCATAGTATTCTTCCCATGTCTCTCTATCCATAGTCATCTTCCCATGTCTCTCTATCCATAGTCATCTTCCCATGTCTCTCTATCCATAGTCATCTTCCCATGTCTCTCTATCCATAGTCATCTTCCCATGTCTCTCTGTCCATAGTCATCTTGCCATGTCTCTCTATCCATAGTCATCTTCCCATGTCTCTCTGTCCATAGTCATCTTCTCGTGTCTCTCTATCCGAGTCATCTTCCCATGTCTCTCTATCCCATAGTCATCTTCCCATGTCTCTCTATCCATAGTCATCTTCCCATGTCTCTCTATCTGTAGTCATCTTCCCATGTCTCTCTATCCCATAGTCATCTTCCCATGTATCCCTCTATCCATAGTCATCTTCCCATGTCTCTCTATCCCATAGTCATCCTCCCATGTCTCTCTATCCATAGTCATCTTCCCATGTCTCTCTATCCATAGTCATCTTCCCATGTCTCTCTATCCATAGTCATCTTCCCATATCTCTCTATCCATAGTCATCTTCCCATGTCTCTCAATCCATAGTCATCTTCCCGTGTCTCTCTATCCCATAGTCATCTTCCCATGTCTCTCTATCCATAGTCATCTTCCCATATCTCTCTATCTATAGTCATCTTCCCATGTCTCTCAATCCATAGTCATCTTCCCGTGTCTCTCTATCCCATAGTCATCTTCCCATGTCTCTCTATCCATAGTCATCTTCCCATGTCTCTCTCAATCCATAGCCATCTTCCCATGTCTCTCTATCCCATAGTCATCTTCCCATGTCTCTCTATCCATAGTCATCTTCCCAAGTCTCTCTCTATCAATAGTCATCTTCCTATGTCTCTCTCTATCCATAGTCATCTTCCCATGTCTCTCTATCCATTGACATCTTTCCATGTCTCTCTATCCGTAGTCATCTTCCCATGTCTCTCTATCCGTAATCATCATCCCATGTCTCTCTATCCTATAGTCATCTTCCCATGTCTCTCTCGATCCGCAGTCATCTTCCCATGTCTCTCTATCCTAGTCATCTTCCCTTGTCTCTCTATCCCATAGTCATCTTCCCATGTCTCTCTATCCCATAGCCATCTTCCCATGTCTCTCTATCCCATAGTCATCTTCCCATGTCTCTCTCTATCCGTAGTCATCTTCCCATGTCTCGCTGTCCCATAGTCATCTTACCATGTCTCTCTATCCCATAGTCATCTTCCCATGTCTCTCTCTATCCGTAGTCATCTTCCCATGTCTCGCTGTCCCATAGTCATCTTCCCATGTCTCTCTCTATCCGTAGTCATCTTCCCATGTCTCTCTATCCCATAGTCCTCTTCCCATGTCTCTCTATCCTAGTCATCTTCCCTTGTCTCTCTATCCCATAGTCATCTTCCCATGTCTCTCTATCCCATAGCCATCTTCCCATGTCTTTCTATCCCATAGTCATCTTCCCATGTCTCTCTATCCTAGTCATCTTCCCTTGTCTCTCTATCCCATAGTCATCTTCCCATGTCTCTCTATCCCATAGCCATCTTCCCATGTCTCTCTATCCCATAGTCATCTTCCCATGTCTCTCTCTATCCGTAGTCATCTTCCCATGTCTCGCTGTCCCATAGTCATCTTCCCATGTCTCTCTCTATCAGTAGTCATCTTCCCATGTCTCGCTGTCCCATAGTCATCTTCCCATGTCTCGCTGTCCCATAGTCATCTTCCCATGTCTCTCTCTATCCATAGTCATCTTCCCATGTCTCTCTCTATCCGTAGTCATCTTCCCATGACTCTCTATCCGTTGTCATCTTCCCATGTCTCTCTGTCCATAGTCATCTTCCCATGTCTCTCTATCCAGAGTCATCTTCCCATGTCTCTCTATCCCATTGTCATCTTCCCGTGTCTCTCTATCCCATAGTCATCTTCCCATGTCTCTCTCTATCCATAGTCATCTTCCCATGTCTCTCTCTATCCGTAGTCATCTTTCCATGTCTCTCTGTCCATAGTCATCTTCCCATGTCTCTCTATCCAGAGTCATCTTCCCATGTCTCTCTATCCGTAATCATCATCCCATGTCTCTCTATCCCATAGTCATCTTCCCATGTCTCTCTATCCTAGTCATCTTCCCATGTCTCTCTATCCCATAGTCATCTTCCCATGTCTCTCTATCCCATAGTCATCCTCCCATGTCTCGCTGTCCCATAGTCATCTTCCCATGTCTCTCTATCCCATTGTCATCTTCCCATGTCTCTCTATCCCATAGTCATCTTCCCATGTCTCTCTCTATCCATAGTCATCTTCCCATGTCTTTCTATCCGTTGTCATCTTCCCATGTCTCTCTGTCCATAGTCATCTTCCCATGTCTCTCTCTATCCAGAGTCATCTTCCCATGTCTCTCTATCCATAGTCATCTTCCCATGTCTCTCTATCCGTAATCATCATCCCATGTCTCTCTATCCATAGTCATCTTCCCATGTCTCGCTGTCCCATAGTCATCTTCCCATGTCTCTCTATCCCATTGTCATCTTCCCATGTCTCTCTATCCCATAGTCATCTTCCCATGTCTCTCTCTATCCGTAGTCATCTTCCCATGACTCTCTATCCGTTGTCATCTTCCCATGTCTCTCTGTCCATAGTCATCTTCCCATGTCTCTCTATCCCATAGTCATCTTCCCATGTCTCTCTCTATCCGTAGTCATCTTCCCATGACTCTCTATCCGTTGTCATCTTCCCATGTCTCTCTGTCCATAGTCATCTTCCCATGTCTCTCTATCCAGAGTCATCTTCCCATGTCTCTCTATCCATAGTCATCTTCCCATGTCTCTCTATCCGTAATCATCTTCCCATGTCTCTCTATCCATAGTCATCTTCCCATGTCTCTCTATCCGTAATCATCATCCCATGTCTCTCTATCCTATAGTCATCTTCCCATGTCTCTCTCGATCCGCAGTCATCTTCCCATGTCTCTCTATCCTAGTCATCTTCCCTTGTCTCTCTATCCCATAGTCATCTTCCCATGTCTCTCTATCCCATAGCCATCTTCCCATGTCTCTCTATCCCATAGTCATCTTCCCATGTCTCTCTCTATCCGTAGTCATCTTCCCATGTCTCGCTGTCCCATAGTCATCTTCCCATGTCTCTCTATCCCATAGTCATCTTCCCATGTCTCTCTATCCCATAGTCATCTTCCCATGTCTCTCTCTATCCGTAGTCATCTTCCCATGTCTCGCTGTCCCATAGTCATCTTCCCATGTCTCTCTCTATCCGTAGTCATCTTCCCATGTCTCTCTATCCCATAGTCCTCTTCCCATGTCTCTCTATCCTAGTCATCTTCCCTTGTCTCTCTATCCCATAGTCATCTTCCCATGTCTCTCTATCCCATAGCCATCTTCCCATGTCTCTCTCTATCCATAGTCATCTTCCCATGTCTCTCTATCCCATAGCCATCTTCCCATGTCTCTCTCTATCCATAGTCATCTTCCCATGTCTCTCTCTATCCGTAGTCATCTTCCCATGTCTCTCTGTCCATAGTCATCTTCCCATGTCTCTCTATCCAGAGTCATCTTCCCATGTCTCTCTATCCGTAATCATCATCCCATGTCTCTCTATCCCATAGTCATCTTCCCATGTCTCTCTCTATCCGTAGTCATCTTCCCATGTCTCTCTATCCTAGTCATCTTCCCATGTCTCTCTATCCCATAGTCATCTTCCCATGTCTCTCTATCCCATAGTCATCTTCCCATGTCTCGCTGTCCCATAGTCATCTTCCCATGTCTCTCTATCCCATTGTCATCTTCCCATGTCTCTCTATCCCATAGTCATCTTCCCATGTCTCTCTCTATCCATAGTCATCTTCCCATGTCTCTCTATCCGTAGTCATCTTCCCATGTCTCTCTATCCGTAGTCATCTTCCCATGTCTCTCTATCCCATAGTCATCTTCCTATGTCTCCCTATCCCATTGTCATCTTCCCATGTCTCTCTATCCATTGTCATCTTCCCATGTCTCTCTATCCATAGTCATCTTCCCATGTCTCTCTATCCGTAATCATCATCCCATGTCTCTCTCTATCAGTAGTCATCTTCCCATGTCTCGCTGTCCCATAGTCATCTTCCCATGTCTCTCTATCCCATAGTCATCTTCCCATGTCTCTCTATCCAATTGTCATCTTCCCATGTCTCTCTATCCCATAGCCATCTTCCCATGTCTCTCTATCCGTAGTCATCTTCCCATGTCTCTCTCTATCAGTAGTCATCTTCCCATGTCTCGCTGTCCCATAGTCATCTTCCCATGTCTCTCTATCCCATAGTCATCTTCCCATGTCTCTCTATCCAATTGTCATCTTCCCATGTCTCTCTCTATCCGTAGTCATCTTCCCATGTCTCTCTCTATCCGTAGTCATCGTCCCATGACTCTCTATCCGTTGTCACCTTCCCATGTCTCTCTATCCATAGTCATCTTCCCATGTCTCTCTCTATCCGTAGTCATCTTCCCATGTTTCTCTATCCATTGTCATCTTCCCATGTCTCTCTATCCATAGTGATCTTCCCATGTCTCTCTATCCATAGTCATCTTCCCATGTTTCTCTATCCATTGTCATCTTCCCATGTCTCTCTATCCATAGTGATCTTCCGATGTCTCTCTATCCATAGTGATCTTCCAATGTCTCTCTATCCATAGTCATCTTCCCATGTCTCTCTATCCATAGTCATCTTCCCATGTCTCTCTGTCCATAGTCATCTTCCCATGTCTCTCTATCCATAGTCATCTTCCCATGTCTCTCTGTCCATAGTCAACTTCTCGTGTCTCTCTATCCGAGTCATCTTCCCATGTCTCTCTATCCATAGTCATCTTCCCGTGTCTCTCACTATCCCATAGTCATCTCCCCATGTCTCTCTATCCCATAGTCATCTTCCCATGTCTCTCTATCCATAGTTATCTTCCCATGTCTCTCTCTATCCATAATCATCTTCCCATGCCTCTATATCCATAGTCATCTTCCCATGTCTCTCTATCCATAGTCATCTTCCCATGTCTCTCTATCCGTAATCATCATCCCATGTCTCTCTCTTTCCATAGTCATCTTCCCATGTCTCTCTATCTGTAGTCATCTTCCCATGTCTCTCAATCCATAGTCATCTTCCCGTGTCTCTCTATCCCATAGTCATCTTCCCATGTCTCTCTATCCATAGTCATCTTCCCATGTCTCTCTATCCCATAGTCATCCTCCCATGTCTCTCTATCCATAGTCATCTTCCCATGTCTCTCTATCCATAGTCATCTTCCCATGTCTCTCTCTATCCCATAGTCATCTTCCCATGTCTCTCTATCCATAGTCATCTTCCCATGTCTCTCTCTATCCATAGTCATCTTCCCATGTCTCTCTATCCCATAGTCATCTTCCCATGTCTCTCTATCCATCGACATCTTTCCATGTCTGTCTATCCGTAGTCATCTTCCCATGTCTCTCTATCCTATAGTCATCTTCCCATGTCTCTCTCGATCCGTAGTCATCTTCCCATGTCTCTCTATCCTAGTCATCTTCCCTTGTCTCTCTATCCCATAGTCATCTTCCCATGTCTCTCTATCCATTGTCATCTTCCCATGTCTCTCTATCCATAGTCATATTCCCATGTCTCTCTATCCGTAATCATCATCCCATGTCTCTCTATCCCATAGTCATCTTCCCATGTCTCTCTCTATCCGTAGTCATCTTCCCATGTCTCTCTATCCGTAATCATCATCCCATGTCTCTCTATCCTAGTCATCTTCCCATGTCTCTCTCTATCAGTAGTCATCTTCCCATGTCTCGCTGTCCCATAGTCATCTTCCCATGTCTCTCTATCCCATTGTCATCTTCCCATGTCTCTCTATCCCATAGTCATCTTCCCATGTCTCTCTCTATCCGTAGTCATCTTCCCATGACTCTCTATCCGTTGTCATCTTCCCATGTCTCTCTGTCCATAGTCATCTTCCCATGTCTCTCTATCCCATTGTCATCTTCCCATGTCTCTCTATCCCATAGTCATCTTCCCATGTCTCTCTCTATCCGTAGTCATCTTCCCATGACTCCCTATCCGTTGTCATCTTCCCATGTCTCTCTCTATCCGCAGTCATCTTCCCATGACTCTCTATCCGTTGTCATCTTCCCATGTCTCTCTGTCCATAGTCATCTTCCCATGTCTCTCTATCCAGAGTCATCTTCCCATGTCTCTCTATCCATAGTCATCTTCCCATGTCTCTCTATCCTAGTCATCTTCCCATGTCTCTCTCTATCAGTAGTCATCTTCCCATGTCTCGCTGTCCCATAGTCATCTTCCCATGTCTCTCTATCCCATTGTCATCTTCCCATGTCTCTCTATCCCATAGTCATCTTCCCATGTCTCTCTCTATCCGTAGTCATCTTCCCATGACTCTCTATCCGTTGTCATCTTCCCATGTCTCTCTGTCCATAGTCATCTTCCCATGTCTCTCTATCCCATTGTCATCTTCCCATGTCTCTCTATCCCATAGTCATCTTCCCATGTCTCTCTCTATCCGTAGTCATCTTCCCATGACTCTCTATCCGTTGTCATCTTCCCATGTCTCTCTGTCCATAGTCATCTTCCCATGTCTCTCTATCCAGAGTCATCTTCCCATGTCTCTCTATCCATAGTCATCTTCCCATGTCTCTCTATCCGTAATAATCTTCCCATGTCTCTCTATCCAGAGTCATCTTCCCATGTCTCTCTATCCATAGTCATCTTCCCATGTCTCTCTATCCCATTGTCACCTTCCCATGTCTCTCTATCCCATAGTCATCTTCCCATGTCTCTCTCTATCCGTAGTCATCTTCCCATGACTCTCTATCCGTTGTCATCTTCCCATGTCTCTCTGTCCATAGTCATCTTCCCATGTCTCTCTATCCAGAGTCATCTTCCCATGTCTCTCTGTCCATTGTCATCTTCCCATGTCTCTCTATCCATAGTCATCTTCCCATGTCTCTCTCTATCAGTAGCCATCTTCCCATGTCTCGCTGTCCCAAAGTCATCTTCCCATGTCTCTCTACCCGTAGTCATCTTCCCATGTCTCTCTGTCCATAGTCATCTTCCCATGTCTCTCTATCCGTAATCATCATCCCATGTCTCTCTATCCCATAGTCATCTTCCCATGTCTCTCTATCCGTAGTCATCTTCCCATGTCTCTCTCTATCAGTAGCCATCTTCCCATGTCTCGCTGTCCCAAAGTCATCTTCCCATGTCTCTCTACCCGTAGTCATCTTCCCATGTCTCTCTGTCCATAGTCATCTTCCCATGTCTCTCTATCCCATAGTATTCTTCCCATGTCTCTCTACCCGTAGTCATCTTCCCATGTCTCTTCATCCCATAGTCATCTTCCCATGTCTCTTCATCCCATAGTCATCTTCCCATGTCTCTCTATCCGTAATCATCATCCCATGTCTCTCTATCCCATAGCCATCTTCCCATGTCTCTCTATCCGTAGTCATCTTCCCATGTCTCTCTATCCCATAGTCATCTTCCCATGTCTCTCTCTACCCGTAGTCATCTTCCCATGTCTCTTCATCCCATAGTCATCTTCCCATGTCTCTTCATCCCATAGTCATCTTCCCATGTCTCTCTATCCGTTGTCATCTTCCCATGTCTCTCTGTCCATAGTCATCTTCCCATGTCTCTCTATCCCATTGTCATCTTCCCATGTCTCTCTATCCCATAGTCATCTTCCCATGTCTCTCTCTATCCGTAGTCATCTTCCCATGACTCCCTATCCGTTGTCATCTTCCCATGTCTCTCTCTATCCGCAGTCATCTTCCCATGACTCTCTATCCGTTGTCATCTTCCCATGTCTCTCTGTCCATAGTCATCTTCCCATGTCTCTCTATCCAGAGTCATCTTCCCATGTCTCTCTATCCATAGTCATCTTCCCATGTCTCTCTATCCTAGTCATCTTCCCATGTCTCTCTCTATCAGTAGTCATCTTCCCATGTCTCGCTGTCCCATAGTCATCTTCCCATGTCTCTCTATCCCATTGTCATCTTCCCATGTCTCTCTATCCCATAGTCATCTTCCCATGTCTCTCTCTATCCGTAGTCATCTTCCCATGACTCTCTATCCGTTGTCATCTTCCCATGTCTCTCTGTCCATAGTCATCTTCCCATGTCTCTCTATCCCATTGTCATCTTCCCATGTCTCTCTATCCCATAGTCATCTTCCCATGTCTCTCTCTATCCGTAGTCATCTTCCCATGACTCTCTATCCGTTGTCATCTTCCCATGTCTCTCTGTCCATAGTCATCTTCCCATGTCTCTCTATCCAGAGTCATCTTCCCATGTCTCTCTATCCATAGTCATCTTCCCATGTCTCTCTATCCGTAATAATCTTCCCATGTCTCTCTATCCAGAGTCATCTTCCCATGTCTCTCTATCCATAGTCATCTTCCCATGTCTCTCTATCCCATTGTCACCTTCCCATGTCTCTCTATCCCATAGTCATCTTCCCATGTCTCTCTCTATCCGTAGTCATCTTCCCATGACTCTCTATCCGTTGTCATCTTCCCATGTCTCTCTGTCCATAGTCATCTTCCCATGTCTCTCTATCCAGAGTCATCTTCCCATGTCTCTCTGTCCATTGTCATCTTCCCATGTCTCTCTATCCATAGTCATCTTCCCATGTCTCTCTCTATCAGTAGCCATCTTCCCATGTCTCGCTGTCCCAAAGTCATCTTCCCATGTCTCTCTACCCGTAGTCATCTTCCCATGTCTCTCTGTCCATAGTCATCTTCCCATGTCTCTCTATCCGTAATCATCATCCCATGTCTCTCTATCCCATAGTCATCTTCCCATGTCTCTCTATCCGTAGTCATCTTCCCATGTCTCTCTCTATCAGTAGCCATCTTCCCATGTCTCGCTGTCCCAAAGTCATCTTCCCATGTCTCTCTACCCGTAGTCATCTTCCCATGTCTCTCTGTCCATAGTCATCTTCCCATGTCTCTCTATCCCATAGTATTCTTCCCATGTCTCTCTACCCGTAGTCATCTTCCCATGTCTCTTCATCCCATAGTCATCTTCCCATGTCTCTTCATCCCATAGTCATCTTCCCATGTCTCTCTATCCGTAATCATCATCCCATGTCTCTCTATCCCATAGCCATCTTCCCATGTCTCTCTATCCGTAGTCATCTTCCCATGTCTCTCTATCCCATAGTCATCTTCCCATGTCTCTCTCTATCAGTAGTCATCTTCCCATGTCTCGCTGTCCCATAGTCATCTTCCCATGTCTCTCTATCCCATAGTCATCTTCCCATGTCTCTCTCTATCCGTAGTCATCTTCCCATGACTCTCTATCCGTTGTCATCTTCCCATGTCTCTCTGTCCATTGTCATCTTCCCATGTCTCTCTCTATCCGTAGTCATCTTCCCATGACTCTCTATCCCTAGTCATCTTCCCATGTCTCTCTGTCCATAGTCATCTTCCCATGTCTCTCTATCCAGAGTCATCTTCCCATGTCTCTCTATCTATAGTCATCTTCCCATGTCTCCCTATCCGTAATCATCATCCCATGTCTCTCTATCCTAGTCATCTTCCCATGTCTCTCTATCCCATAGTCATCTTCCCATGTCTCTCTCTATCAGTAGTCATCTTCCCATGACTCTCTATCCGTTGTCATCTTCCCATGTCTCTCTATCCCATAGTCATCTTCCCATGTCTCTCTCTATCCGTAGTCATCTTCCCATGACTCTCTATCCGTTGTCATCTTCCCATGTCTCTCTGTCCATAGTCATCTTCCCATGTCTCTCTATCCCATTGTCATCTTCCCATGTCTCTCTATCCCATAGTCATCTTCCCATGACTCTCTATCCGTTGTCATCTTCCCATGTCTCTCTGTCCATAGTCATCTTCCCATGTCTCTCTATCCAGAGTCATCTTCCCATGTCTCTCTATCCATAGTCATCTTCCCATGTCTCTCTATCCGTAATCATCTTCCCATGTCTCTCTATCCAGAGTCATCTTCCCATGTCTCTCTATCCATAGTCATCTTCCCATGTCTCTCTATCCGTAATCATCATCCCATGTCTCTCTATCCCATAGTCATCTTCCCATGTCTCTCTCGATCCGCAGTCATCTTCCCATGTCTCTCTATCCGTAGTCATCTTCCCATGTCTCTCTCTATCAGTAGCCATCTTCCCATGTCTCGCTGTCCCAAAGTCATCTTCCCATGTCTCTCTACCCGTAGTCATCTTCCCATGTCTCTATGTCCATAGTCATCTTCCCATGTCTCTCTATCCCATAGTATTCTTCCCATGTCTCTCTACCCGTAGTCATCTTCCCATGTCTCTTCATCCCATAGTCATCTTCCCATGTCTCTCTATCCATTGTCATCTTCCCATGTCTCTCTATCCATAGTCATCTTCCCATGTCTCTTCATCCCATAGTCATCTTCCCATGTCTCTCTATCCGTAATCATCATCCCATGTCTCTCTATCCGTAATCATCATCCCATGTCTCTCTATCCCATAGCCATCTTCCCATGTCTCTCTATCCGTAGTCATCTTCCCATGTCTCTCTCTATCAGTAGTCATCTTCCCATGTCTCGCTGTCCCATAGTCATCTTCCCATGTCTCTCTATCCCATAGTCATCTTCCCATGTCTCTCTATCCAATTGTCATCTTCCCATTCTCTCTATCCTATAGTCATCTTCCCATGTCTCTCTCTATCCGTAGTCATCGTCCCATGACTCTCTATCCGTTGTCACCTTCCCATGTCTCTCTGTCCATAGTCATCTTCCCATGTCTCTCTCTATCCGTAGTCATCTTCCCATGTTTCTCTATCCATTGTCATCTTCCCATGTCTCTCTATCCATAGTGATCTTCCCATGTCTCTCTGTCCATAGTCATCTTCCCATGTCTCTCTCTATCCGTAGTCATCGTCCCATGACTCTCTATCCGTTGTCACCTTCCCATGTCTCTCTGTCCATAGTCATCTTCCCATGTCTCTCTCTATCCGTAGTCATCTTCCCATGTTTCTCTATCCATTGTCATCTTCCCATGTCTCTCTATCCATAGTCATCTTCCCATGTCTCTCTGTCCATAGTCATCTTCCCATGTCTCTCTCTATCCGTAGTCATCTTCCCATGTTTCTCTATCCATTGTCATCTTCCCATGTCTCTCTATCCATAGTGATCTTCCCATGTCTCTCTATCCATAGTCATCTTCCCATGTCTCTCTATCCATAGTCTCTTCCTCACCTGTTTGTTTTCCCCTTGAAGTCTTCTCTCCAGTATGTCTCTTACTAGTCCTTTCCCGATGTGTCCCTTCCAGTCTTTCTGCGTTTTCCCAATTACATTCAGCGAATATATTTCCTTGTTCTCTCTCCACAGCACTTTATCATTGATTTTTAGCATCCAACTGGGCTTTCCCATTCTCTCCCAAACCCACATTTCAAAGCTATTGATCACGTTGGTCTCCGCTTTCCGTAAGATCCATGTCCTTAGAAAACAAAAGTCACTTCTTGTTTATTCAGTTGTCTGGTTAACGACTGCCTCCTATTACCAAACACGGCAAATTCTGGTGTCTGTTCTCGTTCTTTTCCTTCTATGACAATGCAAGTATTTAATATGTTCATGTAGGATTTATGAATGTTTTATAAGTGATGTGGATGTGGTACAGGTTCTGACTGCTCCTGTCGTTACAGGTGCTACCAAATGGATGACTTTGCTCCTGCCAAGAATCTAATGACCATGTGCTTCACCTTCTATCATGTGGGTGAGTGAAAACGGCAAAAACCCATTCTTACTGCTGGATTGCTGCATTGATATCAACACCAGGCAAGATTTTAGGAAGGTGGCTTTTTGTCAGGCAGGACACTGGGTTTGTGGCAGGGGTAACAGGACAGTTTGGGAGGGCTTGTTGACAAGCTGCACTCTCAGTTTGTGAAACTTGCTGTTTAATTTCTACACTGGGTGGATTGTTTTGTGCCCCGTTGCTTTTCAGACGGGGGGAAAGCAGACAGTACAGTTTTGTTCCCCTGGAGTGAGAATACTGCTCTTTTTCATCATTTTTAATGACCCAAACTTAGGTATATAAGGCATTTCAAAGTTTGCAGATGAAGCAATGAATTGGATAGTAACAGACTCCAGGAGAGCTTTGGTGAAATTGGAGACACACACAGCTGCCTCATGGCACCAAGGGTTCGAATCCCGGCTCTGGGTCACTGTCCGTGTGGAGTTTGCTCATGCTCCCCGTGTCTGCGTGGGTCTCATCCCCACAACCCAAAAAGATGTGCAGGGTAGGAGGATTGGCCACGCTAAATTGCCCCTTAATTGGAAAACAAAATTGGGTTTTCTAAATTCATTTTAAAACAATTGGACGCACATGGCAGATGAAATTGAATGCAGTGTGAAGGTTTATTTTGGTCAGAGAAGTGAAGAGAGGCAAATATAAAACAGAGGATCCAATTTAAAGGGAGGGCAGAAACAGACACGTGGGAGGGGTGGTTAATAATAATAATAATTGCTTATTGTCACGAGTCGGCCTCAATGAAGTTACTGTGAAAAGCCCCTAGTCGCCACATTCCGGTGCCTGTTCAGGGAAGCCGTTACGGGAATATCTAATAATCCATAGTCCATATGGATTAACTATGGATTAACCCGGTACGCGTTATCTAATAATCATAATAATAATCGCTTCTGTACGCAAATCTTTGAAAGTTACAGGATAGATTGAGAAAGCTGATGGATATATGGGATCCTTGGCTTTAACAAAAGACACATCTCACATAAATAAGCAACAAGTGCTTTAGAAAACATTGGTTAGGTCCCAGCTGGAATATTGCGTCCAATTTTGGGCAACACTTTTGGGAGGATGTCAAGGCCTCAGACTGAGTGCAGAATGAATTTACGAGAATGATATCGAGATGTTTCAGTTATGGAGAGAGATTGGTGAAGCTGGATTGACCTCGTCAGCACAGAGACGCTCAAGGGGAAATCTGATCGCAAAGTTCAAAACCTTTCATGATTTCGAACCAAGAGTAAATGAATGGAAGTTGTTCCGCAGGCAGGGGGGTCAGTAACATTACACACCCATTCTACAGAGGGAAGATGAGAATTATTTTGCACAGGATTGTGCTGCCTGAAAGGGAAGCAGATTCATTGGTAACTTTCAAAAGGGAACTGGATAAATAGAAGGTAAAATATCCAGTTCTAGGAGTTGGGACTAATTGAATAGCAAAGTATGGCAGACTGAATGGCCTCATTTTCTTCTGTATCATTGTAATGATTATTGTGACTTATTGTGATTTGAGTGCATGAGTCTCCACACATACACCCCTCAATCCAACACCTCCCCCCCCTTACACACACCCTCAGCCTACCACAAAATGTCACCAGTACCTCCACCACCACTGTCTTTGTCATTTCTCTGCCAGTGTAAGGCCTGTCCAAGATCCCTAGTGGTGGGTTTAGGATCTACACACTTGATTCTTTCATTGCCTTCCTCTGTACATGGTTCCTTCTTTGAGGACCTTCCGCTCCCCAAACCCTCATCCCAGAGGGGGACTGGGTTATTGAACCTCCCACTCAGCGCTGACCAATTACAAATCACATTGTCTGCTGTTGTTATGGTAACACTCTGACCTGACACCATCACAACAATGTCAGAGTGAAGGAGATTGCATGGACCACTCAGTCTGGACAGGTAGCTCTGCCAGGTAGCATTATCGATACTTCCCACATGACAGAGCATCAGAGTTCCATCGAAACTGATCAAAATCCAAGCCAGGGAAAACAGAGAACATTCCTCTCCAAGCTCATTAAGTAGCTCTCTCTGGGCCTGATAATGTTGTACAGTCCCTGACTCCTGTACAAGGTGACCCTGCCCCAGTCAGAACACTTTCAAATAAACAGGGTTCACCACAAATGCTGACAGCCTGTTCCACCTCCCACTAATCTCTGGAAAAAGAGCCGGTCCCTGATATCTAATCGAGATCTTGCCGTAAGTTATTTGAAAGTTGGGTGCCCTAACCCAAATAGTTGAAGCCGTTTACCCAAACAAACAAATTCCAGGCCAACCACATCGTGCACCCACAACAAAATCCCCCCGTGGCCGATGGTTCTGCAAAGCAGAGGAACCCAGTTCTGTGGGGAACTGATGCTAAGACCCAGGACATTTTTTTTTTCTTTTTATTAATTAGCCAATTATTTTTCTTTCTCCAATTAAGGGGCAATTTAGCGTGGCCAATCCACCCACCCTGCACATCTTTGGTTGTGGGGGTGAAACCCACGCAGAACATAGAACATAGAACATAGAAAATACAGCACAGAACAGGCCCTTCGGCCCACGATGTTGTGCCGAACCTTTGTCCTAGATTAATCATATATTATCATTGAATTTACAGTGCAGAAGGAGGCCATTCAGCCCCTTGAGTCTGCACCAGCTCTTGGAAAGAGCACCCTACCCAAACTCAACACCTCCACCCAACACCAAGGGCAATTTGGACATTAAGGGCAATTTATCATTGGCCAATTCACCTAATCCGCACATCTTTGGACTGTGGGAGGAAACCGGAGCACCCGGAGGAAACCCACGCAGACACGGGGAGGACGTGCAGACTCCGCACAGACAATGACCCAAGCCGGAATCGAACCTGGGACCATGGATCTGTGAAGCAATTGTGCTATCCACAATGCTACCGTGCTGCCCTTAAGAACAAATAAATCTACACTATATCATTTTCCCGTAATCCATGTACCTATCCAACAGCTGCTTGAAGGTCCCTAATGTTTCCGACTCAACTACTTCCACAGGCAGTGCATTCCATGCCCCCACTACTCTCTGGGTAAAGAACCTACCTCTGATATCCCTCCTATATCGTCCACCTTTCACCTTAAATTTATGTCCCCTTGTAATGGTGTGTTCCACCTGGGGAAAAAGTCTCTGACTGTCTACTCTATCTATTCCCCTGATCATCTTATAAACCTCTATCAAGTCGCCCCTCATCCTTCTCCGCTCTAATGAGAAAAGGCCTAGCACCCTCAACCTTTCTTCGTAAGACCTACTCTCCATTCCAGGCAACATCCTGGTAAATCTTCTTTGCACCTTTTCCAGAGCTTCCACATCCTTCCTAAAATGAGGCGACCAGAACTGTACACAGTACTCCAAATGTGGCCTTACCAAAGTTTTGTACAGCTGCATCATCACCTCACGGCTCTTAAATTCAATCCCTCTGTTAATGAACGCGAGCACACCATAGGCCTTCTTCACAGCTCTATCCACTTGAGTGGCAACTTTCAAAGATGTATGAACATAGACCCCAAGGTCTCTCTGCTCCTCCACAATGTCAAGAACTCTACCGTTAACCCTGTATTCCGCATTCATACTTGTCCTTCCAAAATGGACAACCTCACACTTTTCAGGGTTAAACTCCATCTGCCACTTCTCAGCCCAGCTCTGCATCCTATCTATGTCTCTTTGCAGCCCACAACAGCCCTCCTTACTATCCACAACTCCACCAATCTTCGTATCGTCTGCAAATTTACTGACCCACCCTTCAACTCCCTCATCCAAGTCATTAATGAAAATCACAAACAGCAGAGGACCCAGAACTGATCCCTGCGGTACACCACTGGTAACTGGGATCCAGGCTGAATATTTGCCATCCACCACCACTCTCTGACTTCTATCGGTTAGCCAGTTCGCTATCCAACTGGCCAAATTTCCCATTATCCCATGCCTCCTTACTTTGTGCAGAAGCCTACCATGGGGAACTTTATCAAATGCCTTACTAAAATCCATGTACACTACATCCACTGCTTTACCTTCATCCACATGCTTGGTCACCTCCTCAAAGAATTCAATAAGATTTGTAAGGCAAGACCTACCCCTCACAAATCCGTGCTGACTATCCCTAATCAAGCAGTGTCTTTCCAGATGCTCAGAAATCCTATCCTTCAGTACCCTTTCCATTACTTTGCCTACCACCGAAGTAAGACTAACTGGCCTGTAATTCCCAGGGTTATCCCTAGTTCCTTTTTTGAACAGGGGCACGACATTCGCCACTCTCCAATCCCCTGGTACCACCCCTGTTGACAGTGAGGACGAAAAGATAATTGCCAACGGCTCTGCAATTTCATCTCTTGCTTCCCATAGAATCCTTGGATATATCCCGTCAGGCCCGGGGGACTTGTCTATCCTCAAGTGTTTCAAAATGCCCAACACATCTTCCTTCCTAACAAGTATTTCCTCGAGCTTACCAATCTGTTTCACACTGTCCTCTCCAACAATATCGCCCCTCTCATTTGTAAATACAGAAGAAAAGTACTCGTTCAAGACCTCTCCTATCTCTTCAGACTCAATACACAATCTCCCGCTACTGTCCTTGATCGGACCTACCCTCGCTCTAGTCATTCTCATGACATGGGGCGAATGTGCAAACTCCACACGGACAGGGACCCAGGGCCGGGATTCAAGACCCATGACATTTAACAATTATCTGCATCCTACCAGTTCATCGGCAGAAAACAGAGAAGGGAGTTTGCTTCTAGCTCAATGTCGACTGTTTATTCTCTGCTGACTTATTGTGATTTGAGTGCATGCCCAGGGTACCCATTATAGACAGGATATTGGAACTGAGTGAAACTCCCTCTACAGTGCTCCCGCCAAACACTCCCGGGACAGGTACAGCACGGGGTTAGATACAGAGTAAAGCTCCCTCTACACTGTCCCCATCAACACTCCCAGGACAGGTACAGCACGGGGTTAGATACAGAGTAAAGCTCCCTCTACACTGTCCCCATCAAACACTCCCACAATAGGTACAGCACGGGGTTAGAGGCAGAGTAAAGCTCCCTCTACACTGTCCCCATCAAACACTCCCAGGACAGGTACAGCACGGGGTTAGATACAGAGTAAAGCTCCCTCTACACTGTCCTCATCAAACACTCCCAGGACAGGTACAGCACGGGATTAGATACAGAGTAAAGCTCCCTCTACACTGTCCCCATCAAACACTCCCAGGACAGGTACAGCACGGGGTTAGATACAGAGTAAAGCTCCCTCTACACTGTCCCCATCAAACACTCCCAGGACAGGTACAGCACGGGGTTAGATACAGAGTAAAGCTCCCTCTACACTGTCCCCATCAATCACTCCCAGGACAGGTACAGCACGGGGTTAGATACAGAGTAAAGCTCCCTCTACACTGTCCCCATCAAACACTCCCAGGACAGGTACAGCACGGGGTTAGATACAGAGTAAAGCTCCCTCTACACTGTCCCCATCAAACACTCCCGGGACAGGTACAGCATGGGGTTAGATACAGAGTAAAGCTCCCTCTACACTGTCCCCATCAAACACTCCCAGGACAGGTACAGCTGCCTTTGCACAGACCCAACAATGTCCCTAACCCCTGCTGCAGCACGGTTACATTTTCCTATGTCGCTCACCAATCCTGCTGTGATCTTCGTCTGGAGAAAGTGCAATTTAATGGCAGACTGCGGCAGTTTGAGTTAAAGCAGGAGGGCCGGGCACGGGAGATTTAGAAAGATCACAGTGAGCTGCTGTGTGTGGAAAGCAACCTGTCTTTATATTCTCCAGGAAAACCCTGTCCAAATGTGTTTGATCTGAGGTTGAAATCGACTGACTCCAGCGTGAGAACAGGGAACCGCTGGCTAACACAGAAAAAGGAACACCTGCTAAAAAACACGGAGACTATGAAGGGTTTTTTTGGCGGCTTGGAAAGAAAATTCAAGGTGAAAAATGAGTGAGTATTTTTCATTTTGGACGTGTTGAGGAACCATTTCCCGAAGTGTGGCTCAGATTGTGTTGAGAGCCTGTGCAGTGTGAGTGCAGCCTGCTGTTGCTTTGTGTAGCTGGATTGCAATTGGTATTGCCATGGTAACATTTGTGTTTTGTCAGTCAGGATATTCTCCCTCGTCTGCTGTCTTAAATCTTACAGTCTGTACATCAGCTGTGCGCAGTTAGTGGCACACCCTCAACTCAACCGGCCTGGGTTTGATTGCAGAACTACAGCATAACTCTGTGCTGTAGATACAGAGTAAAGCTCCCTCTACACTGTCCCCATCAAACACTCCCAGGACAGGTACAGCACGGGGTTAGATACAGAGTAAAGCTCCCTCTACACTGTCCCCATCAAACACTCCCAGGACAGGTACAGCACGGGGTTAGATACAGAGTAAAGCTCCCTCTACACTGTCCCCATCAAACACTCACAGGACAGGTACAGCACGGGGTTAGATACAGAGTAAAGCTCCCTCTACACTGTCCCCATCAAGCACTCCCAGGACAGGTACAGCACGGGGTTAGATACAGAGTAAAGCTCCCTCTACACTGTCCCCATCAAACACTCCCAGGACAGGTACAGCACGGGGTTAGATACAGAGTAAAGCCGCCTCTACACTGTCCCCATCAAACACTCCCAGGACAGGTACAGCACGGGGTTAGATACAGAGTAAAGCTCCCTCTACACTGTCCCCATCAAACACTCCCAGGACAGGTACAGCACGGGGTTAGATACAGAGTAAAGCTCCCTCTACACTATCCCCATCAAACACTCCCAGGACAGGTACAGCACGGGGTTAGATACAGAGTAAAGCTCCCTCTACACTGCACCCATCAAACACTCCCGGGACAGGTACAGCACGGGGTTAGATACAGAGTAAAGCTCCCTCTACACTGCACCCATCAAACACTCCCGGGACAGGTACAGCACGGGGTGAGATACAGAGTAAAGCTCCCTCTACACTGTCCCCATCAAACACTCCCAGGACAGGTACAGCACGGGGTTAGATACAGAGTAAAGCTCCCTCTACACTATCCCCATCAAACACTCCCAGGACAGGTACAGCACGGGGTTAGATACAGAGTAAAGCTCCCTCTACACTGCACCCATCAAACACTCCCGGGACAGGTACAGCACGGGGTTAGATACAGAGTAAAGCTCCCTCTACACTGTCCCCATCAAACACTCCCAGGACAGGTACAGCACGGGGTTAGATACAGTGTAATGCTCCCTCTACACTGTCCCCATCAAACACTCCCAGGACAGGTACAGCACGGGGTTAGATACAGAGTAAAGCTCCCTCTACACTGTCCCCATCAAACACTCCCAGGACAGGTACAGCACGGGGTTAGATACAGAGTAAAGCTTCCTCTACACTGTCCCCATCAAACACTCCCAGGACAGGTACAGCACGGGGTTAGATACAGAGTAAAGCTCCCTCTACAGTGTCCCCATCAAACACTCCCAGGACAGGTACAGCACGGGGTTAGATACAGAGTAAAGCTCCCTCTACACTGTCCCCATCAAACACTCCCAGGACAGGTACAGCACGGGGTTAGATACAGAGTAAAGCTCCCTCTAAACTGTCCCCATCAAACACTCCCAGGACAGGTACAGCACAGGGTTAGATACAGAGTAAAGCTCCCTCTAAACTGTCCCCATCAAACACTCCCAGGACAGGTACAGCACGGGGTTAGATACAGAGTAAAGCTCCCTCTACACTGTCCCCATTCAAACTCCCAGGACAGGTACAGCACGGGGTTAGATACAGAGTAAAGCTCCCTCTACACTGTCCCCATCAAACACTCCCAGGGCAGGTACAGCACAGGGTTAGATACAGAGTAAAGCTCCCTCTACACTGTCCCCATCAAACACTCCCAGGACAGGTACAGCACGGGGGTTGATACAGAGTAAAGCTCCCTCTACACTGTCCCCATCAAACACTCCCAGGGCAGGTACAGCACAGGGTTAGATACAGAGTAAAGCTCCCTCTACACTGTCCCCATCAAACACTCCCAGGACAGGTACAGCACGGGGTTAGATACAGAGTAAAGCTCCCTCTACACTGTCCCCATCAAACACTCCCAGGACAGGTACAGCACGGGGTTAGATACAGAGTAAAGCTCCCTCTACACTGTCCCCATCAAACACTCCCAGGACAGGTACAGCACGGGGTTAGATACAGAGTAAAGCTCCCTCTACACTGTCCCCATCAAACACTCCCAGGACAGGTACAGCACGGGGTTAGATACAGAGTAAAGCTCCCTCTACACTGTCCCCATCAAACACTCCCAGGACAGGTACAGCACGGGGTTAGATACAGAGTAAAGCTCCCTCTACACTGTCCCCATCAAACACTCCCAGGGCAGGTACAGCACGGGGTTAGATACAGAGTAATGCTCCCCCTACACTGTCCCCATTCAAACTCCCTGGACAGGTACAGCACGGGGTTAGATACAGAGTGAAGCTCCCTCTACACGGTCCCCATCTAACACTCCCAGGACAGGTACAGCACGGGGTTAGATACAGAGTAAAGCTCCCTCTACACTGTCCCCATCAAACACTCCCAGGACAGGTACAGCACGGGGTTAGATACAGAGTAAAGCTCCCTCTACACTGTCCCCATCAAACACTCCCAGGACAGGTACAGCACGGGGTTAGATACAGAGTAAAGCTCCCTCTACACTGTCCCCATCAAACACTCCCAGGACAGGTACAGCACGGGGTTAGATACAGAGTAAAGCTCCCTCCACACTGTCCCCATTCAAATTCCCAGGACAGGTATAGCACAGGGTTAGATACAGAGTAAAGCTCCCTCTACACTGTCCCCATCAAACACTCCCCGGACAGGTACAGCACGGGGTTAGATACAGAGTAAAGCTCCCTCTACACTGTCCCCATCAAACACTCCCAGGACAGGTACAGCACGGGGTTAGATACAGAGTAAAGCTCCCTCTACACTGTCCCCATCAAACACTCCCAGGACAGGTACAGCACGGGGTTAGATACAGAGTAAAGCTCCCTCTATACTGTCTCCATCAAACACTCCCAGGACAGATACAGCACGGGGTTAGATACAGAGTAAAGCTCCCTCTACACTGTCCCCATCAAACACTCCCAGGACAGGAACAGCACGGGGTTAGATACAGAGTAAAGCTCCCTCTACACTGTCTCCATCAAACACTCCCAGGACAGGTACAGCACGGAGTTAGATACAGAGTAAAGCTCCCTCTACACTGTCCCCATCAAACACTCCCAGGACAGGTACAGCACGGGGTTAGATACAGAGTAAAGCTCCCTCTACACTGTCCCCATCAAACACTCCCAGGACAGGTACAGCACGGGGTTAGATACAGAGTAAAGCTCCCTCTACACTGTCCCCATCAAACACTCCCAGGACAGGTACAGCACGGGGTTAGATACAGAGTAAAGCTCCCTCTACACTGTCCCCATCAAACACTCCCAGGACAGGTACAGCACGGGGTTAGATACAGAGTAAAGCTCCCTCTACACTGTCCCCATCAAACACTCCCAGGACAGGTACAGCACGGGGTGAGATACAGAGTAAAGCTCCCTCTACACTGTCCCCATCAAACACTCCCAGGACAGGTACAGCACGGGGTTAGATACAGAGTAAAGCTCCCTCTACACTGTCCCCATCAAACACTCCTAAGACGGGTACAGCAGCATTTTTCCATACCAGACTGTTGGCAGCAGTGCTGCATAGACGCAGGTGTCTAACCTCCCCTGTTAGTTTCTGTTCTTTGCAGAATCTCACTGTGTGCGAGAAAGGCTAACAGTGTCCCCACTTCAGGATAATCCTGTGTGTGGGTGGAACTGGGAAATATTTCCAGTATGTGTCCATGTTCTGTCCTGTGGATGTTATTGTTTAGGGGTTGCTGTCACTGGGAGTCTTGCTGTATGTGGTCTGTGTGTGTGGGTGAGGTGTTGGGCAGTATATCTGGGACTGGGAGCTGGGAAAGGTGACTGACAACTGGGTGTTTATTCAATGCTCCTGTGGGGGAAATATTTGGAGGCAAAGTCACTAAAGTTACTGCCCCTCTTGTGTTCCAGAGATGCGCAAAACCTGAGTGGGGAGACATCCGAGAGTGGTAAGTGGGTTTTAATGTCTTGTCTCTGACTGTAATTTCCTGCTAGGTTTCAGCTCCGTGATTCTCGACCTGAGTTTGATGGATTTAACCGGGAAGATCAAAATTGTGTCGTTTTGATAGAATGTCCTGTCTGAAAGGGCGATGGAAGCAGATTCAATCGAAACTTTCATTCAAACGAACTTTCCAGATAATAGGTCAAGGAACAATTGGAGAGGGTAGATTTTGGAGCTAATCTTGTGCAATTAAACATGGTTAATTGATAACCTTTTAGTAAAGGAGCCTAAGAGATTGCGGGGGGGGGGGGAGATGGGTGCGGGGGGAGGGGGGATGGGTGGGTGGGGGGCGGAGGGGGGGAGATGGGTGGGTGAGGGGGAGATGGGTGGGTGATGGGGCGGGGGATAGGTGGAGGGGGAGATGGGTGGGTGGGGGGCGGAGGGGGGAGATGGGTGGGTGGGGGGGTGGAGGGGGGGATGGATGGGTTGGGGGGGCGGAGGGGGAGTTGGGTGGGTGTGGGGGATGGTTGGGGTGGTGCAGAGGTGGGGGGATGGGTGTGTGGGAGGGAGATGGCTGGGTGATGGGGGCGGGGATAGGCGGAGGGGGAGATGGGTGGTGGGGGAGGTGGAGGGGGGAGATGGGTGGGTGGGGGGAGATGGGTGGGTGATGGGGCGGGGGATAGGTGGAGGGGGAGATGGGTGGGTGGGTGGGTGGAGGGGGGAGATGGGTGGGTGGGGGGGATGGGTGGCGGGGCGGAGGGGGGAGATGGGTGGGTGGGGGGGCGGAGAGGGGGATTGGTGGGTTGGGGGGGCAGAGGGGGAGTTGGGTGGGTGTGGGGGATGGTTGAGGGGGGTGCGGAGGAGGGGATGGGGGTGGGGAGGGAGATGGCTGGGTGATGGGGGCGGGGATAGGCGGAGGGGGGAAATGGGTAGGTGGGGGGGCGGAGGGGGGAGATGGGTGGGTGGGGGGAGATGGGTGGGTGATGGGGCGGGGGATAGGTGGAGGGGAGATGGGTGGGTGGGGGGCGGAGGGTGGGAGATGGGTGGGTGGGGGGGCGGAGGGGGGAGATGGGTGGGTGGGGGGGTGGAGGGGGGGATGGATGGGTTGGGGGGGCGGAGGAGGAGTTGGGTGGGTGTGGGGGAAGGTTAGGGGGGTGCAGAGGGGGGATGGGTGTGTGGGGAGGGAGATGGCTGGGTGATGGGGGCGGGGATAGGCGGAGGGGGGAGATGGGTGGGTGGGGGATGAGTGGGGGGGGATGAGTGGGGAGTGTTGAAAATGTATATTGAGTTTGAGAGGGTTTGGTTAATTCTAAAACCCAGTGTTTAAAATCTGAACAAAAGATGCGACATAGATGTGAGGCGAGTTAGCGAAGGTTAATTGTGAAATTATCTTGGAGGTATGATGATAAATAGGCAAATTCTTTAATCTGTAATTTTGCAATGATTACACATTATCTTAATGAAATAAAACCCTGAGGAAAGGGGACCAGCAATTGAAATGCAATGGTATTGGATTAAAGAAGAAACATAATATTATGGCTTAGTGTCAAAATTTGCTTTTAACTCTCCTAGTTTATGACCTCTTCTCCCCGTGTGTGCGTGGGTTTCCTGCGGGTGCACAGGTTAACTCCCACAGTTCAAAGATGTGCAAGTTGGGTGGTGCAGGAGGGAGGGTTTCAGATTTCTGGATAATTGGGGCTCATTCTGGGGACGGTGGGACCTCTACAAACGGGATGGTCTACACCTGGACCAGAGGGGTACCAATATTCTGGGGGGGAAATTTGCTAATGCTCTTCGGGAGGGTTTAAACTAGTTCAGCAGGGGCTTGGGAACCTGAATTGTAGCTCCAGTATACAGGAGGTTGAGAGTAGTGAGGTCATGAGTAAGGTTTCGAAGTTGCAGGAGTGTACCGGCAGGCAGGAAGGTGGTTTAAAGTGTGTCTTCTTCAATGTCAGGAGCATCCGGAATAAGGTGGGTGAACTTGCAGCATGGGTTGGTACCTGGGACTTCGATGTTGTGGCCATTTCGGAGACATGGATAGAGCAGGGCCAGGAATGGTTGTTGCAGGTGCCGGGGTTTAGATATTTCAGTAAGCTCAGGGAAGGTGGTAAAAGAGGGGGAGGGGTGGCATTGTTAGTCAAGGACAGTATTACGGTGGTAGAAAGGACGTTTGATGAGGACTCGTCGATTGAGGTAGTATGGGCTGAAGTTAGAAACAGGAAAGGAGAGGTCAGGTTACCCTGTTAGGGGTTTTCTATAGGCCTCCGAAAAGTTCCAGAGATGTAGAGGAAAAGATTGCAAAGATGATTCTGGATAGGAGCGAAAGCAACAGGGTAGTTGTTATGGGGGACTTTAACTTTCCAAATATTGACTGGAAACGCTATAGTTCGAGTACTTTATATGGGTCCGTTTTTGTCCAATGTGTGCAGGAGGGTTTCCTGACACAGTATGTAGATAGGCCAATGAGAGGCGAGGCCATATTGGATTTGGTACTGGGTAATGAATCAGGACAGGTGTTAGATTTGGAGGTAGGTGAGCACTTTGGTGATCGTGACCACAATTCGATTACGTTTACTTTAGTGATGGAAAGGGATAGGTATATACCGCAGGGCAAGAGTTATATCTGGGGGAAAGGCAATTATGATGCGATGAGGCAAGACTTAGGATGCATCAGATGGAGAGGAAAACTGCAGGGGATGGGAACAATGGAAATGTGGAGTTTGTTCAAGGAACAGCTACTGTGTGTCCTTGATAAGTATGTACCTGTCAGGCAGGGAGGAAGTGGTCGAGCAAGGGAACCGTGGTTTACTAAGGCAGTCAAAACACTTGTCAAGAGGAAGAAGGAGGCTTACGTAAAGATGAGACATGAAGGTTCAGTAAGGGCACTCGAGAGTTACAAGTTAGCTAGGAAGGACCTAAAGAGAGAGCTAAGAAGAGCCAGGAGGGGACATGAGAAGTCTTTGGCAGGTAGGATCAAGGATAACCCTAAAGCTTTCTATAGATATGTCAGGAATAAAAGAATGACTAGGGTTAGAGTAGGGCCAGTCAAGGACAGTAGTGGGAAGTTGTGCTTGGAGTCCGAGGAGATAGGAGAGGTGCTAAATGAATATTTTTTTGTCAGTATTCACACAGGAAAAAGACAATGTTGTCGAGGAGAATACTGAGATACCGGCTACTAGACTAGAAGGGCTTGAGGTTCATAAGGAGGAGGTGTTAACAATTCTGGAAAGTGTGAAAATAGATAAGTCCCCTGGGCCGGATGGGATTTATCCTAGGATTCTCTGGGAAGCTAGGGAGCAGATTGCTGAGCCTTTGGCATTGATATTTAAGTCATCTTTGTCAACAGGAATAGTGCCAGAAGACTGGAGGATAGCAAATGTTGTCCCCTTGTTCAAGAAGGGGAGTAGAGACAACCCCGGCAACTATAGACCAGTGAGCCTTACTTCTGTTGTGGGCAAAATCTTGGAAAGGTTTATAAGAGATAGGATATATAATCATCTGGAAAGGAATAATTTGATTAGAGATAGTCAACACGGTTTTGTGAAGGGTAGGTCGTGCCTCACAAACCTTATTGAGTTCTTTGAGAAGGTGACCAAACAGGTGGATGAGGGTAAAGCAGTTGATGTGGTGTATATGGATTTCAGTAAAGCGTTTGATAAGGTTCCCCACGGTAGGCTACTGCAGAGAATATGGAAGCATGGGTTTCAGGGAGATTTAGCAGTTTGGATCAGAAATTGGCTAGCTGGAAGAAGGCAAAGGGTGGTGGTTGATGGGAAGTGTTCAGACTGGAGTCCAGTTACTAGTGGTGTACCACAAGGATCTGTTTTGGGGCCACTGCTGTTTTTATAAATGACCTGGAGGAGGACGTAGAAGGATGGGTGAGTAAATTTGCAGATGACACTAAAGTCGGTGGAGTTGTGGACAGTGCGGAAGGATGTTACAAGTTACAGAGGGGCATAGATAAGCTGCAGCGCTGGGCTGAGAGGTGGCAAATGGAGTTTAATACAGAAAAGTGTGAGGTGATTCATTTTGGAAGGAATAACAGGAAGACAGAGTACTGGGCTAATGGTCAGATTCTTGGCAGTGTGGATGAGCAGAGAGATCTCGGTGTCCATGCACATAGATCCCTGAAAGATGCCACTCAGGTTGAGAGGGTTGTTAAGAAGGCGTACGGTGTGTTAGCTTTTATTGGTAGAGGGATTGAGTTTCGGAGCCATGAGGTCATGTTGCAGCTGTACAAAACTCTGGTGCGGCCGCATTTGGAGTATTGCGTGCAATTCTGGTCGCCGCATTATAGGAAGGATGTGGAAGCATTGGAAAGGGTGCAGAGGAGATTTACCAGAATGTTGCCTGGTATGTAGGGAAGATCTTATGAGGAAAGGCTGAGGGACTTGAGGCTGTTTTCGTTAGAAGAAGGTTAAGAGGTGACTTAATTGAGGCATACAAGATGATCAGAGGATTGGATAGGGTGGACAGTGAGAGCCTTTTTCCTCGGATGGTGATGTCTAGCACGAGGGGACATAGCTTTAAATTGAGGGAGAGATAAATATAAGACAGATGTCAGAGGTAGGTTCTTTACTCAGAGAGTAGTAAGGGCGTGGAATGCCCTGCCTGCAACAGTAGTGGACTCGCCAACACTAAGGGTATTCAAATGGTCATTGGATAGACATATGGACGATAAGGGAATAGTGTAGATGGGCTTTAGAGTGGTTTCACAGGTCAGCGCAACATCGAGGGCCGAAGGGACTGTACTGCGCTGTAATGTTCTATGTTCTATTTTATGGGGAGAGGGCCTAGGTTAGGGTGCTCGTTCAGAGATTCGGTGCAGACTCGATGGGCCGAATAGTCTCCTTCTGCACTGTAAATTCTATGTCAATTCCAGCCTTGGTTGACTGTGTGGAGTCTGCACATTCTCCCCGTGTGTGCGTGGGTTTCCTCCGGGTGCTCCGGTTTCCTCCCACAGTCCAAAGATGTGCAGGTTAGGTGGATAAGCCAAGATAAATTGACCTTGGTGTCCAACGGTTAGGTGGGGTTATGGGGATAGGGTGGGGATTGAGTGTAGGTAGGGTGCTCTTTCGGAACGCCGGTGCACACTGATGGGCCGAATGGCCTCCTGTGCTGAAGGGAATCTGTATTCATCTCAGATTGACACATTCCTGGGCTGAATGAATCCAGGGCTGTGGGGTCAGGCTGACAAACAGCAGCTGGGGGAGCCACTTTCTTACTGAATGGTGGAGTAGAGCAGAGGGGCTGAATGGCCAACTCCTACTTCTTATGTTATTAACCTGCATTTTGAATGTAAAGTAAAGCAGAAAGTGATGTGTGTGTCTTTTTGTACACCCCCAGTGAGAATGGAATGTCTGCAGAAGATGAAAGGGATCAAGATTTACCTGTACACACACCTGAAGCAGCAGCCAATCTGGTAATATTGCTGATCAATATTTCACTAAATTCCTGAATTAACAAGTGAGCGGGAGGGTGTTCCCTCAGATTCCATTCACTCAGTTCTGAGTCAGTGGGCTGCGAACACAGCGGGTCTGGTGGCCTGAAGTGCATATGTTTTAATGCAAGGAGCATTACGGGTAAGGCAGATGAACTTAGAGCTTGGATTACTACTTGGAACTATGATGTTATTGCCATTACAGAGACCTGGTTGAGGGAAGGGCAGGATTGGCAGCTAAACGTTCCAGGATTTAGATGTTTCAGGCGGGATAGAGGGGGATGTAAAAGGGGAGGCGGAGTTGCGCTACTTGTTCGGGAGAATATCACAGCTATACTGCGAGAGGACACCTCAGAGGGCAGTGAGGCTATATGGGTAGAGATCAGGAATAAGAAGGGTGCAGTCACAATGTTGGGGGTATACTACAGGCCTCCCAACAGCCAGCGGGAGATAGAGGAGCAGATAGGTAGACAGATTTTGGAAAAGAGTAAAAACAACAGGGTTGTGGTGATGGGAGACTTCAACTTCCCCAATATTGACTGGGACTCACTTAGTGCCAGGGGCTTAGACGGGGCAGAGTTTGTAAGGAGCATCCAGGAGGGCTTCTTAAAACAATATGTAAACAGTCCAACTAGGGAAGGGGCGGTACTGGACCTGGTATTGGGGAATGAGCCCGGCCAGGTGGTAGATGTTTCAGTAGGGGAGCATTTCGGTAACAGTGACCACAATTCAGTAAGTTTTAAAGTACTGGTGGACAAGGATAAGAGTGGTCCGAGGATGAATGTGCTAAATTGGGGGAAGGCTAATTATGACAATATTAGGCGGGAACTGAAGAACATAGATTGGGGGCGGATGTTTGAGGGCAAATCAACATCTGACATGTGGGAGGCTTTCAAGTGTCAGTTGAAGGGAATACAGGACAGGCATGTTCCTGTGAGGAAGAAAGATAAATACGGCAATTTTCGGGAACCTTGGATGACGAGTGATATTGTAGGCCTCGTCAAAAAGAAAAAGGAGGCATTTGTCAGGGCTAAAAGGCTGGGAACAGACGAAGCCTGTGTGGCATATAAGGAAAGTAGGAAGGAACTTAAGCAAGGAGTCAGGAGGGCTAGAAGGGGTCATGAAAAGTCATTGGCAAATAGGGTTAAGGAAAATCCCAAGGCTTTTTACACTTACATAAAAAGCAAGAGGGTAGCCAGGGAAAGGGTTGGCCCACTGAAAGATAGGCAAGGGAATCTATGTGTGGAGCCAGAGGAAATGGGCGAGGTACTAAATGAATACTTTGCATCAGTATTCACCAAAGAGAAGGAATTGGTAGATGTTGAGTCTGGAGAAGGGGGTGTAGATAGCCTGGGTCACATTGTGATCCAAAAAGACGAGGTGTTGGGTGTCTTAAAAAATATTAAGGTAGATAAGTCCCCAGGGCCTGATGGGATCTACCCCAGAATACTGAAGGAGGCTGGAGAGGAAATTGCTGAGGCCTTGACAGAAATCTTTGGATCCTCGCTGTCTTCAGGGGATGTCCCGGAGGACTGGAGAATAGCCAATGTTGTTCCTCTGTTTAAGAAGGGTAGCAAGGATAATCCCGGGAACTACAGGCCGGTGAGCCTTACTTCAGTGGTAGGGAAATTACTGGAGAGAATTCTTCGAGACAGGATCTACTCCCATTTGGAAGCAAATGGACGTATTAGTGAGAGGCAGCACGGTTTTGTGAAGGGGAGGTCGTGTCTCACTAACTTGATAGAGTTTTTCGAGGAGGTCACTAAGATGATTGATGCAGGTAGGGCAGTGGATGTTGTCTACATGGACTTCAGTAAGGCCTTTGACAAGGTCCCTCATGGTAGACTAGTACAAAAGGTGAAGTCACACGGGATCAGGGGTGAGCTGGCAAGGTGGATTCAGAACTGGCTAGGCCATAGAAGGCAGAGGGTAGCAATGGAGGGATGCTTTTCTAATTGGAGGGCTGTGACCAGTGGTGTTCCACAGGGATCAGTGCTGGGACCTTTGCTGTTTGTAGTATATATAAATGATTTGGAGGAAAATGTAACTGGTCTGATTAGTAAGTTTGCAGACGACACAAAGGTTGGTGGAATTGCGGATAGCGATGAGGACTGTCTGAGGATACAGCAGGATTTAGACTGTCTGGAGACTTGGGCGGAGAGATGGCAGATGGAGTTTAATCCGGACAAATGTGAGGTAATGCATTTTGGAAGGGCTAATGCAGGTAGGGAATATACAGTGAATGGTAGAACCCTCAAGAGTATTGAAAGTCAAAGAGATCTAGGAGTACAGGTCCACAGGTCATTGAAAGGGGCAACACAGGTGGAGAAGGTAGTCAAGAAGGCATACGGCATGCTTGCCTTCATTGGACGGGGCATTGAGTATAAGAATTGGCAAGTCATGTTGCAGCTGTATAGAACCTTAGTTAGGCCACACTTGGAGTATAGTGTTCAATTCTGGTCGCCACACTACCAGAAGGATGTGGAGGCTTTAGAGAGGGTGCAGAAGAGATTTACCAGAATGTTGCCTGGTATGGAGGGCATAAGCTATGAGGAGCGATTGAATAAACTCGGTTTGTTCTCTCTGGAACGAAGGAGGTTGAGGGGCGACCTGATAGAGGTCTACAAAATTATGAGGGGCATAGACAGAGTGGATAGTCAGAGGCTTTTCCCCAGGGTAGAGGGGTCAATTACTAGGGGGCATAGGTTTAAGGTGAGAGGGGCAAGGTTTAGAGTAGATGTACGAGGCAAGTTTTTTACGCAGAGGGTAGTGGGTGCCTGGAACTCGCTACCGGAGGAGGTAGTGGAAGCAGGGACGATAGGGACATTTAAGGGGCATCTTGACAAATATATGAATAGGATGGGAATAGAAGGATACGGACCCAGGAAGTGTAGAAGATTGTAGTTTAGTCGGGCAGTATGGTCGGCGCGGGCTTGGAGGGCCGAAGGGCCTGTTCCTGTGCTGTACATTTCTTTGTTCTTTGTTCTTTGAACTCAAGTTCCATTCGAGTACCTTGAGCATAAAATCCACAATTGCACTGTCAGAGGGTCAGTACTGAGGGAGTGCCGCACTGTCAGAGGGTCAGTACTGAGGGAGTGCCGCACTGTCAGAGGGTCAGTACTGAGGGAGTGCTGCACTGTCAGAGGGTCAGTACTGAGGGAGTGCCGCACTGTCAGAGGGTCAGTACTGAGGGAGTGCCGCACTGTCAGAGGGTCAGTACTGAGGGAGTGCTGCACTGTCAGAGGGTCAGTACTGAGGGAGTGCTGCACTGTCAGAGGGTCAGTACTGAGGGAGTGCCGCACTGTCAGAGGGTCAGTACTGAGGGAGTGCTGCACTGTCAGAGGGTCAGTACTGAGGGAGTGCCGCACTGTCAGAGGGTCAGTACTGAGGGAGTGCTGCACTGTGAGAGGGTCAGTACTGAGGGAGTGCTGCACTGTGAGAGGGTCAGTACTGAGGGAGTGCTGCACTGTCAGAGGGTCAGTACTGAGGGAGTGCTGCACTGTGAGAGGGTCAGTACTGAGGGAGTGCTGCACTGTGAGAGGGTCAGTACTGAGGGAGTGCTGCACTGTCAGAGGGTCAGTACTGAGGGAGTGCCGCACTGTCAGAGGGTCAGTACTGAGGGAGCGCCGCACTGTCAGAGGGTCAGTACTGAGGGAGTGCTGCACTGTCAGAGAGTCAGTACTGAGGGAGTGCTGCACTGTCAGAGGACCAGTACTGAGGGAGCGCCGCACTGTCGGAGGGTCAGTACTGAGGGAGTGCTGCACTGTCAGAGGGTCAGTACTGAGGGAGTGCTGCACTGTCGGAGGGTCAGTACTGAGGGAGTGCTGCACTGTCGGAGGGTCAGTACTGAGGGAGTGCCGCACTGTCAGAGGGTCGGTACTGAGGGAGTGCTGCACTGTCAGAGGGTCAGTACTGAGGGAGTGCTGCACTGTCAGAGGGTCAGTACTGAGGGAGTGCTGCACTGTCAGAGGGTCAGTACTGAGGGAGTGCTGCACTGTGAGAGGGTCAGTACTGAGGGAGTGCTGCACTGTCGGAGGGTCAGTACTGAGGGAGTGCCGCACTGTCAGAGGGTCAGTACTGAGGGAGTGCTGCACTGTCAGAGGGTCAGTACTGAGGGAGTGCTGCACTGTCAGAGTGTCAGTACTGAGGGAGTGCTGCACTGTCAGAGGGTCAGTACTGAGGGAGTGCCGCACTGTCAGAGGGTCAGTACTGAGGGAGTGCTGCACTGTCAGAGGGTCAGTACTGAGGGAGTGCCGCACTGTCAGAGGGTCAGTACTGAGGGAGTGCCGCACTGTCAGAGGATCAGTACTGAGGGAGTGCTGCACTGTCAGAGGGTCAGTACTGAGGGAGTGCCGCACTGTCAGACGGTCAGTACTGAGGGAGTGCCGCACTGTCTGAGGGTCAGTACTGAGGGAGTGCTGCACTGTCAGACGGTCAGTACTGAGGGACTGCTGCAGTGTCAGAGGGTCAGTACTGAGGGAGTGCTGCACTGTCAGAGGGTCAGTACTGAGGGAGTGCTGCACTGTCAGAGGGTCAGTACTGAGGGAGCGCTGCACTGTCAGGGGGTCAGTACTGAGGGAGTGCCGCACTGTCAGACGGTCAGTACTGAGGGAGTGCCGCACTGTCTGAGGGTCAGTACTGAGGGAGTGCCGCACTGTCAGAGGGTCAGTACTGAGGGAGTGCCGCACTGTCAGAGGGTCAGTACTGAGGGAGTGCTGCACTGTCAGAGGGTCAGTACTGAGGGAGTGCCGCACTGTCAGAGGGTCAGTACTGAGGGAGTGCCGCACTGTCAGACGGTCAGTACTGAGGGAGTGCCGCACTGTCTGAGGGTCAGTACTGAGGGAGTGCCGCACTGTCAGACGGTCAGTACTGAGGGACTGCTGCAGTGTCAGAGGGTCAGTACTGAGGGAGTGCTGCACTGTCAGAGGGTCAGTACTGAGGGAGTGCTGCACTGTCAGGGGGTCAGTACTGAGGGAGTGCCGCACTGCCAGACGGTCAGGACTGAGGGAGTGCTGCACTGTCAGAGGGTCAGTACTGAGGGAGTGCCGCACTGTCAGAGGGTCAGTACTGAGGGAGAGCTGCACTGTTAGAGGGTCAGTACTGAGGGAGTGCCGCACTGTCAGAGGGTCAGTACTGAGGGAGAGCTGCACTGTCAGAGGGTCAGTACTGAGGGAGTGCCGCACTGTCAGAGGGTCAGTACTGAGGGAGAGCTGCACTGTCAGAGGGTCAGTACTGAGGGAGTGCCGCACTGTCAGAGGGTCAGTACTGAGGGAGTGCTGCACTGTTAGAGGGTCAGTACTGAGGGACTGCTGCACCCTCATAGGGAGGGATCGCCCCGCAGACCGGCAAGGGTGTCACAGCCCCCCATCGTCCTTGGCAGGGCCGAGTTCAATCCATCAAGGTCAACATCTTGCCCAGATAATTGTTTTCATCTCAGTGTCTCCCGGTATTCCGACCTAAGTCTTTCTTCCGGGGGATTGAATGACTTACATTGGGTTTCATATGGTCAGGGGATCCCTGTGGATTCGGAGGGGGATCCTAAAGAGGAATAGACAGTTGGGGGGACGTGGGGTGGGGCTTGCTCTGCCCAATTTGATGTTTTATTTCTGGGTGCCAACGCGGAGAAGGTGTTGGGGTGGCATGGAGACCCGGGGTCCACCTGGGTGTGGGTGGAGTCTGGGTTGTGCACAGGAGCTGCTGGTGACGGCGTCTCTGCCTTTGGCTCCGGCAAAGTATTCCTCAAACCCGGCGGTCATTTCCACTTAAACAGTGCGGAGGCAGCACCATCAGCATTCCAGACTGGCTCAGAGTCAACGTGGCCCTTATTTGCAGGAACCATTTATCCAAACCGGCAAAGTTGGCTCCCACTTTTGTGGGGGTGGAAGGGGCTGGGGGGAGAGGGCCTTTTTTCTGGAGGGGCGGTTTGTCGATCTGGAGGAGCTGAAAGAGAAACTTGGGCCGTGAGCTCGGACGCCTTTAGGTATCCAGCTTCAGATTTTGGTTCAATGGACGTTCCCGATATTTCCGTTGGCGCGTCTTCAACTTTATTGGACAGGATTCTTTCCTGTTCGGGGTGGGAAGAGGGTAGTCTGTCGAGTGTAGATGGGCGGATTTTGGGGAAAGATCTGGTCTCGGTGGAGGGGACGAAGGCCCAATGGGAGTAGGCGCTGGGACACTACCAGAGGAGGAGGTGTGGAGTGAGTCCCTCCGCGAGGTGGGACTCACCTGTGTGAGGCTTGGCCCGATCCAGCTCAAGGTAGTGTTTAGGGTGCAGCTCACCAAGGCCAGAATGAGTCGTTTCTTTGGGGGTGTTGAGGACAGGGTGAGTGCAGTTTGAGAGAGCCTGCGAACCACACTCACATGTCCTGTCCCAAACCTGTGAGTCTCTGGGTCTCTTTTTTTTCCAGCACCATGTTGGTAATGCTGAATGTCGAGCGGCAGCCCTGTCCTTTAGTGTCTATATTGGGGGTATTGAACCAGCTGGAGCTGCAGACGGGAGCGCGGGCAGATGTCCTGGCATTCACCTCGCTGACTTTTCGGAGGCAAATCCTCCAGAGTGCTTCGGCGTGACGGAGATTTTGCACCTCGAGTAGGTCAAATATACCGCGAGGGAGTTAATTGAAGGGTTCTAGCAAACGTTCATATTGTACTTTATGGAATTGGTCACTGTTAGAACTCATCCACATACTTAACATCCCTCCTTGTTAATGGTATGTTCATTGTATGGTTCTGGTTAAGGAGAGACCGGTGGAGGATATTGATTGATTAAGTATCTTGAGTACAAATAAAGAGAGACTTCCGACTGCCTCTCTTCTAAGGTTACAGCCATGTCCATGTGTCCCTGGTAGGGGGCCTGGATACAACATCCACATTGGCAGCTTGATTTTGATAAATTTATTTTCATAATTTTAATTTTTGTTACAATAACCTGAAAGTGTCACTTTAAGGGTTTTGTTTGTTTTTTCGATTCACCCAAGTATAAAGAGTTTTACAGCAAAGAGGCCCTTTCAGCTTGTGGGATATTGGATGTTGGTTAGGGAGGTGGCAGACAAATAATGTTGCATCCTGTAAATAAATAGAGTATTGAGTAAAACGGCTGATGTCCGGTTTCCAACTTGACCATGTGGCTTCAGTTTCGGGTGAGATTTCTGTACTCAATGCCTCTCTTTACGAAGCTGAGGATTCGGTAAGTGCTATTATCCAATCTCAACCTGTGCTGCCACCTTCAATGATTTATGCACATTTACACTCCCACTGAAGAATTTTATTCTTTATTTTATATTGCATCTCCTCAGTCTTCCTACCAAAATGTATCATTTCGCACTTTTCTGCATTAAATTTAATCTGCCACGTGTCAGCCCATTCCCCAGGTTAACTTGCTGTCCACCATTGTCCTCCTCAAGGTTAACAATACTTCCACGTTTTGTGTCATCCTCCGACTTTAATACCATGCATCAAAGTTTAGATCATTAATCTAGCTCAAGAAGCGGATCCTTGTACTGACCCCGGAGAAACTTTTCTTTGGTTCAGAAACAAATGGTTATCACAATTTTGCCGTTGATCTGAATCCATGGACCGCATGCCTTAGAACATAGAACATAGCGTGCAGAAGGAGGCCATTCGGCCCATCGAGTCTGCACCGGCCACTTAAGCCCTCACTTCCACCCTATCCCCATAACCCAATAACCCCTCCCAACCTTTTTGGACACTAAGGGCAATTTATCATTGGCCAATCCACCTAACCTGCACATCTTTGGGCTGTGGGAGGAAACCGGAGCACCCGGAGGAAACCCACGCACACACGGGGAGGATGTGCAAACCACACAGACAGTGGCTCAGCGGGGAATCGAACCTGGGACCCTGGCGCTGTGAAGCCACAGTGCTAACCACTGTGCTACTGTGCAGCCTTGTTGGACCATCCCTGTTCCTGGCTTCCTGCCATTTAGAAAGCCCCTTGTTCTAACCTTTCTCAATTCAAGGTCGATGACTTTACATTTAATCTATAAACATCTTGGTAATTTTATACTTTAACCTCCACCACGCTTACAATGTGTTCCATCTTTGTGTCATTTGGTGAAGTTGGATATGTGGCTTTCTACCTCTTCACCTTGCTCATTAATAAATATGTTGAATATTTGAGGCTTCAACATAGATCTTTGTGGGACCCCACAGGTTATTTAGGGGCTGAAAGAGTGTTTTAATGCTTCACTGATCCTGTGCGAATCGGAGGATTCCAGAACATCCTTTCCTGACACAAGTGACTAACTGACTCCAGTTTCTCTATCAATCCCCGTAGCTTTAATAGGTGAGTTAGTTTGGCCTGTCGAGACTGACTGATTGTTTTCCTCTCCTGTGTGTCAGGCACGCCCTGAGGTTTTGGAATGCTGCCTTCTTTGATGCAGTCCATTGTGAGCGGAGGAAGCGTTCACCAACTACCAGGTATGGAATGGGCCTGCTTAATAGTCACACTGACTGCATGGGCAGAATACTTCCCTCTCGCTCACGTGCCATCAAACTGGCCAGGGTGAAGAACTGATGTAGGAAAATGTCAGAATCAGGGAACGCTAGTAAACAGCGCTGTGTCCCAGAGAGACAGTGAGGGGGATTTTCTGTCTTGTTGGGGTCAGTGGTTGATCATCCAGAGGTGGATCCATGATTAATTCCCCCCCTGCAATCGGTTTGTGAAACATCAGGCAGTGTTGGAACTGGGAATCTCCACTATTCGGCTAGTGAGACCGGTTGGTATATTTACCTGCCCAAACATCGGGGGAGTTTGAATAGTGAGTATGACCCAGGAGTTGTTATTAAAACTTCATTATTTAAAGTCTGGTGTAGAGAAGTGAGAGATAAGGTTGGTTTAAATGAGAACCGGCAGCTACTTAGTCCGAGATAATTAGTGTGAAGGACTCAGAAATCCTGGCACCCCGACATCAAGGTCCTCGCTGTCAGTTATTTATTCCGTTAACGGTCTCAGGAGGCTTCAGTCTGAGACTGGAAATCGGGACAAGGAGAAAGATTTGGGGGGAGGTTGGGGAGGGAGGACTTCAGCTGATTATGGGGTGGGGGGGGGGCGGAGGGGGGAGTCATGAGGTTTCATCACTGGGGAAAGGTCGATTTGATAGGGGATTGGGGGCAGCTCTCCTCGTGCCCCACAAGCAGTGCTGGAAAAGCCACTTTATCCGCTGCCTCTGGCTCCCTTTTACTGTTGAATCTTCTGAGCTTGGGAAACGCAATCGGTGTTAAATTTAAATCCAGCTTCCAACTACACTAGGGAAAACATAAATAAATTTAGAGTACCTACTTATTTTTTTTCCCAATTAAGGGGCAATTTAGCGTGGCCAATCCACCGACTCTGCACACCTTTGTGTTGTGGAGGCGAAACCCACGCAGACACGGGGAGAATGTGCAAACTCCACACGGACAGTGACCCAGAGCCGGGATCGAACCTGGGACCTCGGCGCCGTGAGGCAGCAGTGCTAACCACTGCGCCACCGTGCCGCCCTTCATTTAATATTATAATGAAATTATTCGCTGCCTCTTCAAAACATTCTCCAATTGGCAGAATGGCGTGAAAGGCTGGGGTCATAGTTCATGACCCCTACTCTCTGTGGGGTAAATAGTGACCCCAGCGAGAAGTTCAGGTTGTTCCACAGAAACTAATCAGGTTAATACTGATTTAACTTGTTAATTCCACTGTGACAGGGAGAAATGGTGCCACATGACCCCAGAGGAGCGTGATGACAGCCATCGATTTAATGAAAATATCGCCTTTGGACAATTGGGGTAAGAGTTACCATGGGGATTGGGGGTGGGGGGCCTGCCAAGGGGAGTAGGGGTGGGGGGGCTGCCAGGGGCAGTGGGGGTGGGTGGGCTGCCATGGGGAGTGGGGGTGGGGGGGCTGCCAGGGGGAGTGGGGGTGGGGGGGCTGCCAGGGGGAGTGGGGGTGGGAGGGCTGCCAGGCGGATTGAAGGTAGGTGAGCTGCCAGGGGGAGTGAGGGTGGGGGGGCTGCCAGGGGGAGTGAGGGTGGGGGGGCTGCCAGGGGGGTGGGGCGGGGTGGGTTGCCAGTGGGGGTGGGAGGGTTGCAAGGGGGAGTGGGGAGGGGGGGCTGCCAGGGGGAGTGGGGGTGGGGGGTTGTCAGGGGGAGTGGGGGTGGGGGGGTTGCCAGGGGGAGTGGGGGTGGGGGGCTGCCAGGGGGAGTGGGGGTGGGGGGGTTGCCAGGGGGAGTGGGGGTGGGGGGGCTGCCAGGGGTAGTGGGGGTGGGAGGGCTGCCAGGGGGAGTGGGGGTGGGGGGGTTGCCAGGGGGAGTGGGGGTGGGGGGGTTGCCAGGGGGAGTGGGGGTGGGGGGGCTGCCAGGGGGAGTGGGGGTGGGGTTGTTGCCAGGGGGAGTGGGGGTGGGGGGGTTGCCAGGGGGAGTGGGGGTGGGAGGGCTGCCAGGGGGAGTGGGGGTGGGGGGTTGCCAGGGGAGGGGGGTTGCCAGGCGGAGTGGGGGTGGGGGGGTTGCCAGGGGGAGGGGGGGTGGGGGGGGTTGCCAGGGGGAGGGGGGTTGCCAGGGGGAGTGGGGGTGGGGGGGGTTGCCAGGGGGAGTGGGGGTGGGGGGGGGGTTGCCAGGGGGAGGGGGGTTGCCAGGGGGAGTGGGGGTGGGGGGGTTGCCAGGGGAGGGGGGTTGCCGGGGGAGGGGGGGTGGGTGGCAGAAATTGCCAGCCTCCATGGTAAATTGCTGCTGCTGTTGACAATGCTGTTCTGAGACTTGTTCTCTTCTTTACCACAGAACGTTCACACACAATATGTTGGCTTTCGGACTGAGCAAGAAACTGTGCACCGATTTCCTGAAGAAACAATCAGTAATCGGGAACCTGAATCACGGTGAGAGGGCTGGGCTAGCACTGCACTCCTTCAAACCCTGAATCACGGTGAGAGGGCTGGGCTAGCACTGCACTCCCTCAAACCCTGAATCACGGTGAGAGGGCTGGGCTAGCACTGCACTCCCTCAAACCCTGAATCACGGTGAGAGGGCTGGGCTAGCACTGCACTCCCTCAAACCCTGAATCACGGTGAGAGGGCTGGGCTAGCACTGCACTCCCTCAAACCCTGAATCACGGTGAGAGGGCTGGGCTAGCACTGCACTCCCTCAAACCCTGAATCACGGTGAGAGGGCTGGGCTAGCACTGCACTCCCTCAAACCCTGAATCACGGTGAGAGGGCTGGGCTAGCACTGCACTCCTTCACATCCTGAATCACGGTGAGAGGGCTGGGCTAGCACTGCACTCCCTCAAACCCTGAATCACGGTGAGAGGGCTGGGCTAGCACTGCACTCCTTCACACCCTGCCACCTGGGTTTATCTCTTTTCAAATTGAAGAGTATGGAAGTCACTTCCTTCTGAATTCCTCTGCCCAAAATTGATCTCTAATTTGCATTAAACTTGGCACACTAATCAGAGAAATAAAACGAGAACTCAGAATGCTGATGTTGGGTTATTGGGGCACTGTGAGGGAGCTTTACTCTGTATCTAACCCCGTGCTGTACCTGTCCTGGGAGTGTTTGATGGGGACAGTGTAGAGGGAGTTTTACTCTGTATCTAACCCCGTGCTGTACCTGTCCTGGGAGTGTTTGATGGGGACAGTGTAGAGGGAGCTTTACTCTGTACCTAACCCCATGCTGTACCTGTCCTGGGAGTGTTTGATGGGGACAGTGTAGAGGGAGCTTTACTCTGTATCTAACCCCGTGCTGTACCTGTCCTGGGAGTGTTTGATGGGGACAGTGTAGAGGGAGCTTTACTCTGTATCTAACCCCGTGCTGTACCTGTCCTGGGAGTGTTTGATGGGGACAGTGTAGAGGGAGCTTTACTCTGTACCTAACCCCATGCTGTACCTGTCCTGGGAGTGTTTGATGGGGACAGTGTAGAGGGAGCTTTACTCTGTATCTAACCCCGTGCTGTACCTGTCCTGGGAGTGTTTGATGAGCAGATATTTGGACTAACCAATTGTCTTGTGTTTGTATTTTTAGAGCAGTATAAGTTGCTCTGTGACCACATTGACCAGATGACGATTAGCTGAAGTTCAGGAAGAAAGCAGCGTGTTGACAGTGAGCAGCCAGTAGTCTCCTGTGAAGCTGATGTCTTTCGAACCTGTATCTTGCAGTGAGATCATCACAGTTACTGTGGTTCCATGGGGTGGGTGTGCCAATGTATCTGAATGACTTTACAGCAACTCTCCATTCTGCCCTGGGTCTGCCAGTTGTTCACTGTATATTCTGCTGACAGACTCACATAATTGGCCATTGCATTAGCTGAGCACATTATTTAACATGACTTACCAGAGAGCAGTATTGGATCTACAGTTAATATTGTAGCAACTGTTTGGCTGTGTTAAACCCTCTTGAGGGAAAGGATGATGAAAAGATGCTGTAAAGATGGTGCGGAGCACATTGGCACAAAACATATCCACCATGTCAGGTTTCTGCCTCTCTGTTTAAGGTTGTGTGTGTTTGTGAGGTTTTATTTACTCTGTAACGAAATGTATTCCCATTGATTGGAGTGGGACTGGGATCAGGGACTGAGCGTGTGGCATTTTCATGTAACAATCTGCTAGTTTTGTGAAATTTTGGGGAACAGGCTACTTTCTCAAGCCCATTACCTTGTTTTCCCAACTCTCAAGTCACTAATACTGTCCCCCCATCCCAGTAAGTCACGTTGCCTCTGGGATTTGGGACTGTGTACGAAGGTCCCAGTTTCACAATGCTGGGTGGGGGGGGTGGGGGGTGGGGGGGGAAACTCAGAAACCTCTCGCTGTGGATTTAAATGATTATCTCACACGAGGTGTCACTTAAACAATCATTGGCGACGTCCAAATGGATCACAATCACTTTTAATCAAGTTCAGTGTGAGGCTCCTGAACATGGGCTCCTGTATCCACCAATTTCCCAATCCCGTCAGTGTCCGGCCTTAAAGGAATGCTGTGTCCCAGAATGATTGATGTCCTTCCCCTCAGGCTGCTGGGGATTGGGAGATTGATTAACCTGTCTCCTGATTATTTATCTCTCTGTGTTCTGTTTGAAGTGCTGATACCTGCCACATGATGTTTAAATTTAAGTCTCAGTATCTGAGTGTTTTCTGTAACTTGCTGTTTTATTTAAAATATCCATAAGTTTTAAATGTGAGGGGCCAAATCTTTGAAAGATCAGACTGACTCCACTTTTGTTATCAGTTTTATTGCTGCCAAGACCAGAGCTGATCACTGCTGATGTCTTTATATTAAACAATAAACTGGGCTGCCTTGTTCTGGAAGGTTCCATTGACTCTCCAGTGGGTACAATGCTGGAAGGTCCATCTGCTGCACCAGCTCAGTTTGTGCAGAGCTCCCCTTGGTGCATGAAGATCTGGTAAAGTGTAACTTGGTTTCATGGGCTGTGCATCAGATTTCCTGTAAATATCAGCTGGAGGAAAAATGGCTGCTTGCACCATCACATTTTCATGACCAGTTAATTGGACTTATTGCTTCTCTTCTACCAGCACCATTGCACGGAAGTGAAATAGCGGTTATCGAACCAGGGTTCGAGTGTTGTCACTTTTGAAAGGAATCTACTCAGTCTCCATGGGTAGAATTATCTTTTGTTGAGTTTTAACAATGAACTTTCCAAGACAACTTTTAATAACTTGCTGTTACTTGTGATTGACTTTCATTCAGCTGGCTGAATCCTCTGCTAGTTCCATCATCACGGTGGAGATTTTGCTGCCACTTGGTGTGTGAGGCACTGTATGATGTGTAGTCCCTGTTCGATGTACAGGAGCAGGTGGGGATAGCTCTCCGCTGGATTTATGTGTGACGTCAGAGCTAGATATGAACTTGCAACACTGGTTATTATCAATGTCCTTGCGTAGGGTCCTCTGTGGTCCTCCCAGCCAGAGAGGCTCTGGGGCAGCCCCACTCTCAAGTTTCAATGCGGACGCCTACATTTCTTGTGCAACAAAAAACCTAATGAACACACAGCCCGGCTCGGATTTACCAGGGTATAAACCAGTCTTGCTAGCGAGCAAGGATGGGGTAATAAGGTAGTTCTGTGACTTGGAGCCGCTAATTGATCGAGCGAAGAAAAAGAAAGCCAGAATCTGGCACCTATCCGGGTACACAGAGGGAGAATTCAGAATGTCCAATTTACCTAACAGCACGTCTTTCGGGACTTGTGGGAGGAAACCGGAGCACCCGGAGGAAACCCACGCAGACACGGGGAGAACGTGCAGACTCCACACAGACAGTGCCTCTATTTCCCCTCAGAGGGTGTCTGAACCCACCCTCTTTCCAGTGAAAGGCCCTCTATTGAGCTCAGGATGAGGTGTCATCATATAGATGAAAAGTGTTAGCTAATCCCCTTGTGTCTAGCTTTATTCCTGGAAGGTATTTACACCTTTAAGTGTTGCTACGAGATATGCTGACACGGTGCTCGTTCCCCCTGATAATCTGATGGGATCATCCAAGCAGGGCAGAGGGACCCTGAGTGGCAGTGTACCTCCTCCTGGTATTGGTGCCATGGGGGCACATTGGGCAGTGTGTGCTGCTGTTACGTTTGCAAGTGGAGCAAACCTAGAAAGCGGAGGAAGTGAGTTACAGCAAGTAGCAAATTAGCACCAACAGCCGAGAGTGTTTGAAACATCCTGAAAGCAGAGGGTGGGGAGAATGAAATAGACTGATGAGGCTTTTTCACAGAGGATCCGGCACGTGCTGCCTGACGGTATTGTGGAGGTGGTTATGGAGGGGGATACACTGTGGAAATTGTTATCGAGAGCCAGCATTGACACAGTGGCACAAATGGCCTCCTGTGATGTAATCATTGTGCCCCTTACTAACCTTCAACGGACAGTCTGATCCAAGAGAGTGTCTTTCAAGATTTGCAACATGACAGTGTTACCAAGATTCAGCCCAACAACAACAATGCAAGTTTGTCTTCAGCCAGTATTACTGTGAAGTAATGGAGGTTAATGAGTTTTAAATTACTGTTGCGTCCAGGTGCTGCCGTAAGTGTATTAAATTACAACTCAAACTTATTTTTCACATTTAATTTCCTGTCCAGTGTCTGTAAGGGCAGATAGGCAGGAAACGTGTCAACTTGTGGGTGACCATAAATAAATGGCCAGTTTGTGTAGATTCAATAACCCCGCCGCGCAGGCAATCGCTACGACACACCTTGTTCATATGTAAAGTTGGTGATATTAGCATATTTAATTTGCTCCTTTTTCCTCTGGCTCTGAGATTTTAACCCGTTCTCGTAAATGGATTATCCCCTCTACTGAGGCGTCTCTGCTGCTCTTAGTCCGTCGCAATCACATATCTGAATCAGACAGTTGTGGGCTCCCGTTCCACTTGAACATAACGGTCTAGTTGTTCCGGTGCTGTGGGACTACTGCACTGTTGTAGCTGTTGTCTCTTGGATTAGGCCTGTCTTCTGTTTTCGGTGAATAAAGAACAAAGAACAAAGAAATGTACAGCACAGGAACAGGCCCTTCGGCCCTCCAAGCCCGTGCCGACCATACTGCCCGACTAAACTACAATCTTCTACACTTCCTGGGTCCGTATCCTTCCATTCCCATCCTATTCATATATTTGTCAAGGTGCCCCTTAAATGTCCCTATCGTCCCTGCCTCCACTACCTCCTCCGGTAGTAAGTTCCAGGCACCCACTACCCTCTGCGTAAAAAACTTGCCTCGTACATCTACTCTAAACCTTGCCCCTCTCACCTTAAACCTATGCCCCCTAGTAATTGACCCCTCTACCCTGGGGAAAAGCCTCTGACTATCCACTCTGTCTATGCCCCTCATAATTTTGTATACCTCTATCAGGTCGCCCCTCAACCTCCTTCGTTCCAGTGAGAACAAACCGAGTTTATTCAATCGCTCCTCATAGCTTATGCCCTCCATACCAGGCAACATTCTGGTAAATCTCTTCTGCACCCTCTCTAAAGCCTCCACATCCTTCTGGTAGTGTGGCGACCAGAATTGAACACTATACTCCAAGTGTGGCCTAACTAAGGTTCTATACAGCTGCAACATGACTTGCCAATTCTTATACTCAATGCCCCGGCCAATGAAGGCAAGCATGCCGTATGCCTTCTTGACTACCTTCTCCACCTGTGTTGCCCCTTTCAATGACCTGTGGACCTGTACTCCTAGATCTCTTTGACTTTCAATACTCTTGAGGGTTCTACCATTCACTGTATATTCCCTACCTGCATTAGACCTTCCAAAATGCATTACCTCACATTTGTCCGGATTAAACTCCATCTGCCATCTCTCCGCCCAAGTCTCCAGACAATCTAAATCCTGCTGTATCCTCAGACAGTCCTCATCGCTATCCGCAATTCCACCAACCTTTGTGTCGTCTGCAAACTTACTAATCAGACCAGTTACATTTTCCTCCAAATCATTTATATATACTACAAAGAGCAAAGGTCCCAGCACTGATCCCTGTGGAACACCACTGGTCACAGCCCTCCAATTAGAAAAGCATCCCTCCATTGCTACCCTCTGCCTTCTATGGCCTAGCCAGTTCTGTATCCACCTTGCCAGTTCACCCCTGATCCCGTGTGACTTCGCCTTTTGTACTAGTCTACCATGAGGGACATTGTCAAAGGCCTTACTGAAGTCCATATAGACAACATCTACTGCCCTACCTGCATCAATCATCTTAGTGACCTCCTCGAAAAACTCTATCAAGTTAGTGAGACACGACCTCCCCTTCACAAAACCGTGCTGCCTCTCACTAATACGTCCATTTGCTTCCAAATGGGAGTAGATCCTGTCTCGAAGAATTCTCTCCAGTAACTTCCCTACCACTGAAGTAAGGCTCACCGGCCTGTAGTTCCCGGGATTATCCTTGCTACCCTTCTTAAACAGAGGAACAACATTGGCTATTCTCCAGTCCTCCGGGACATCCCCTGAAGACAGCGAGGATCCAAAGATTTCTGTCAAGGCCTCAGCAATTTCCTCTCCAGCCTCCTTCAGTATTCTGGGGTAGATCCCATCAGGCCCTGGGGACTTATCTACCTTAATATTTTTTAAGACACCCAACACCTCGTCTTTTTGGATCACAATGTGACCCAGGCTATCTACACCCCCTTCTCCAGACTCAAACTACCAATTCCTTCTCTTTGGTGAATACTGATGCAAAGTATTCATTTAGTACCTCGCCCATTTCCTCTGGCTCCTCACATAGATTCCCTTGCCTATCCTTCAGTGGGCCAACCCTTTCCCTGGCTACCCTCTTGCTTTTTATGTACGTGTAAAAAGCCTTGGGATTTTCCTTAACCCTATTTGCCAATGACTTTTCATGACCCCTTCTAGCCCTCCTGATTCCTTGCTTAAGTTCCTTCCTACTTTCCTTATATGCCACACAGGCTTCGTCTGTTCCCAGCCTTTTAGCCCTGACAAATGCCTCCTTTTTCTTTTTGACGAGGCCTACAATATCACTCGTCATCCAAGGTTCCCGAAAATTGCCGTATTTATCTTTCTTCCTCACAGGAACATGCCTGTCCTGTATTCCTTTCAACTGACACTTGAAAGCCTCCCACATGTCAGATGTTGATTTGCCCTCAAACATCCGCCCCCAATCTATGTTCTTCAGTTCCCGCCTAATATTGTTATAATTAGCCTTCCCCCAATTTAGCACATTCATCCTCAGACCACTCTTATCCTTGTCCACCAGTACTTTAAAACTTACTGAATTGTGGTCACTGTTACCGAAATGCTCCCCTACTGAAACATCTACCACCTGGCCGGGCTCATTCCCCAATACCAGGTCCATCCCTAGTTGGACTGTTTACATATTGTTTTAAGAAGCCCTCCTGGATGCTCCTTACAAACTCCGCCCCGTCTAAGCCCCTGGCACTAAGTGAGTCCCAGTCAATATTGGGGAAGTTGAAGTCTCCCATCACCACAACCCTGTTGTTTTTACTCTTTTCCAAAATCTGTCTACCTATCTGCTCCTCTATCTCCCGCTGGCTGTTGGGAGGCCTGTAGTATACCCCCAACATTGTGACTGCACCCTTCTTATTCCTGATCTCTACCCATATAGCCTCACTGCCCTCTGAGGTGTCCTCTCGCAGTATAGCTGTGATATTCTCCCGAACAAGTAGCGCAACTCCGCCTCCCCTTTTACATCCCCCTCTATCCCGCCTGAAACATCTAAATCCTGGAACGTTTAGCTGCCAATCCTGCCCTTCCCTCAACCAGGTCTCTGTAATGGCAACAACATCATAGTTCCAAGTAGTAATCCAAGCTCTAAGTTCATCTGCCTTACCCGTAATGCTCCTTGCATTAAAACATATGCACTTCAGGCCACCAGACCCGCTGTGTTCAGCAACTTCTCCCCGTCTGCTCTGCCTCAGAGCCACACTGTCCCTATTCCCTAGTTCTCCCTCAATGCTCTCACCTTCTGACCTATTGCTCCCGTGCCCACCCCCCTGCCATACTAGTTTAAACCCTCCCGTGTGACACTAGCAAACCTCGCGGCCAGGATATTTATGCCTCTCCGGTTTAGATGCAACCCGTCCATCTTATACAGGTCACACGTGCCCCGGAAGAGCTCCCAGTGGTCCAGATAACGGAAACCCTCCCTCCTACACCAGCTGTTTAGCCATGTGTTTGTCTGCTCTATCTTCCTATTTCTAGCCTCACTGGCACGTGGCACAGGGAGTAATCCCGAGATTACAACCCTCGAGGTCCTGTCTTTTAACTTTCTGCCTAGCTCCCTGAACTCCTGCTGCAGGACCTCATGCCCCTTCCTGCCTATGTCGTTAGTACCAATATGTACAACAACCTCTGCCTGTTTGCCCTCCCCCTTCAGGATTCCCTCTATCCGTTCGGAGACATCCTGGACCCTGGCACCAGGGAGGCAACATACCATCTTGGAGTCTCTTTCACGTCCACAGAAGCGCCTATCTGTGCCCCTGACTATAGAGTCCCCTATTACTATTACTCTTCTGCGCTTTGACCCTCCCTTCTGAACATCAGAGCCAGCCGTGGTGCCACTGCTCTGGCTGCTGCTGTTTTCCCCTGATAGGCTATCCCCCCCGACAGTATCCAAAGGGGTATATCTGTTCGAGAGGGGGACAACCACAGGGGATTCCTGCACTGACTGCCTGCCCTTTCTGGTGGTCACCCATTTCTCTGCCTGCACCTTGGGTGTGACCACATTTACATAACTGCGATCTATGACGCTTTCCGCCACCTGCATGCTCCTAAGTGCATCCAATTGCTGCTCCAACCGAACCACGCGGTCTGTGAGGAGCTGCAGTTGGGTGCACTTTCTGCAGATGAAGCCATCCGGGACGCTGGAAGCCTCCCGGACCTGCCACATCTCACAGTCAGAGCACAGCACCCCTCTAACTGACATTGCGTCAATTAATTAAAATTAAAATTTGTCTTTTTTCTTTTAAATACTTTTTTTTTTTAAATTGCAAAGTTACTGTCAACTATCTGTTTCCTAGCACTAGATTTCTAATAGAAATGCGATAGCTAACTATAATACTCTCCGATCTCTGGCTTAGATATCCTCTAAATTATAATTAAGTTATTATAATGTGGAAGTTCCGGGACGATGCGGGATTTATGAGACGGATGCTGGGGCGTATACCGGACCTGGAGGTAGGAAACTTGATTTTAGGAGGGGACTTTAATACGGTGCTGGACCCGGGGCTAGATAGATCCAGCTCAAGGACCGGAAGAAGGCCGGCAGCGGCCAAGGTACTTAAGGGGTTTATGGACCAAATGGGGGGAGTGGATCCATGGCGATTTCTTAGACCTAGGGCTAGGGAGTATTCCTTCTTCTCCCATGTCCATAAAGTGTACTCCCGGATAGATTTTTTTGTTTTGGGAAGGTCGTTGATCTCTAGGGTGGAAGAAGCTGAGTACTCAGCCATAGCGGTTTCGGATCATGCCCCACATTGGGTGGACCTGGAATTAGGAGAGGAAAGGGAGCAGAGAACACTCTGGCGATTAGATGTGGGACTGATGGCGGATGAGGGAGTGTGTGCAAGAGTGCGGGGGTGTATTGAGAGATACCTGGAGGTCAATGACGACGGCGAGGTCCCTGTGGGAGTGGTATGGGAAGCACTAAAAGCGGTGGTCAGAGGAGAGCTGATCTCCATTGGGGCCCACAAAAGGAAAACAGAGGCCAAGGAAAGGGAAAGATTACTGGGGGAGATTTTAAGGGTGGATAGGGAATTTGCAGAGACCCCGGAGGAGGAATTGTACAGGGAGAGGAGACGACTCCAGACGGAATTTGACCTTCTGACCACCAGAAAGGCGGAGGTACTGTGGAGGAAGGCACAGGGGAGGAGGTATGAATATGGGGAAAAGGCGAGTCGCCTGTTGGCTCATCAATTGCGAAAGAGGGCAGCAGCGAGGGAAATAGGAGGAATTAGAGACGAAAGGGGAGACACGGTGCGAAGGGCAGGAAAGATAAATGAGGTGTTCAAGACCTTCTATGAGGAACTGTATAGGTCTCAACCCCCAGAGGGAGAGGAGGGGATGCGGCAGTTCCTGGACCAATTGAGGTTCCCGAAAGTGGAGGAGCGGGGGGTGGTAGGCCTGGGGGCACCGATTGGGGTGGACGAGGTTATTAAGGGACTGGGAAGCATGCAAGCAGGGAAGGCCCCAGGACCAGACGGGTTCCCGGTGGAGTATTACAGAAAATATGTGGACTTGTTGGCCCCGTTGATGGTGAGGACGTTCAATGAGGCCAGGAAAGGGGGGACTCTACCCCCGACGATGTCGGAGGCGACGATATCGTTAATTTTGAAGAGGGATAAAGATCCGTTGCAGTGCGGGTCCTATAGACCCATTTCATTGTTGAACGTGGACGCCAAATTGTTGGCAAAGGTACTGGCATCGAGGATAGAGGACTGTGTCCCGGGGGTGGTGCACGAAGACCAGACAGGGTTCGTAAAAGGGAGACAACTGAATGTTAACGTGCGACGACTATTAGGGGTGATAATGATGCCCCCAGTGGAGGGGGAGGCAGAGATAGTGGCGGCAATGGACGCAGAGAAGGCATTTGATAGGGTGGAGTGGGAGTATTTATGGGAAGTGTTAAGGAGGTTTGGGTTTGGGAACGGGTTTATTAGCTGGGTTAGACTTCTTTATGGGGCTCCAACGGCAAGCGTAGTTACAGGTCGACATAGATCGGAGTATTTCCGACTATATAGGGGAACAAGACAGGGATGCCCGCTGTCTCCATTGTTGTTCGCGTTGGCAATTGAACCTCTGGCCATGGCGTTGAGAGACTCCAGGAAATGGAGAGGGGTGATTAGAGGGGGAGAAGAACACCGAGTCTCGTTATATGCGGATGACCTATTGTTATACGTGTCGGACCCAGCGGGGGGAATGATAGAGGTTATGCGAATTTTGAGGGGGTTCGGGGATTTCTCGGGGTATAGGCTAAACATGGGGAAGAGTGAATTATTTGTGATACATCCAGGGGACCAGAGTAGAGAGATAGAAGGCTTGCCTCTAAGGAAAGTGGAAAGAAACTTCCGATACCTGGGGATTCAGATCGCTAGGAGCTGGGGAACCTTGCACAGACTTAATCTGACACGGTTGGTAGAACAAATGGAGGAGGACTTCAAGAGGTGGGACATGCAGCCTCTATCGCTGGCGGGCAGGGTGCAAGCAATTAAGATGATGGTCCTCCCGAGGTTCTTATTTGTATTTCAATGTCTCCCTATACTAATCACTAAGACCTTTTTTAATAAAATAGACAGGAGCATCACGAGCTTCGTGTGGGCAGGGAAAGTTCCGAGAGTAAGGAGGGGGTTCCTTCAGCGTAGTAGGGACAGAGGAGGATTGGCACTACCGAACTTGGGCGATTACTATTGGGCCGCCAATGTGGCAATGATACGTAAATGGATGATGGAGGGTGAGGGAGCGGCGTGGGAAAGACTGGAGAGAAAGTCCTGTAAAGGGACGAGTTTAGAGGCGCTGGTGACGGCGCCGCTACCGATCTCACCTAAAACGTTTACCACGAACCCGGTGGTGGCGGCAACATTGAATATCTGGGGACAGTGGAGGCGACAGAGAGGGGTGCGGGGAGCCCTGGTGGGGTCCCCAATCAGGAACAACCATAGGTTCGCCCCAGGAAGAATGGATGGAGGATTTCAGAGCTGGTTCCAGTTGGGAATTAGGAGGGTGGGAGATTTATTTATAGATGGGACTTTTGCGAGCTTGGGAGCATTGGAGGAAAAGTATAAGTTGCCCCGGGGAAATTTCTTGAGATATATGCAGGTGAGGGCATTTACTAGACAACAGGTGAGGGAATTTCCATTGCTCCCGACACAGGGGATACAGGACAGGGTGCTTTCAGGGATGTGGGTCGGAGAGGGCAAGGTGTCAGAGATTTACCGAGAGATGAGGGAAGAGGGGGAGGAGTCGGTGGGCGAACTAAAAGGAAAGTGGGAAGAAGAACTAGGGGAGGAGATAGAGGAGGGTATGTGGGCTGATGCCCTAAGCAGGGTAAATTCCTCTTCCTCATGCGCCAGGCTTAGCCTGATTCAATTTAAGGTGCTACATAGAGCACACATAACGGGAGCAAGATTGAGCAGGTTCTTTGGAGTGGAGGACAAATGTGGGAGGTGTGGCGGGAGCCCGGCAAACCACGCACATATGTTTTGGGCGTGCCCGGCACTGGAAGGGTATTGGAAGGGAGTGACGGGAGTGATTTCGCGGGTGGTGAAGGCCCGGGTCAAACCAGGCTGGGGGTTAGCTCTATTTGGAGTTGCGGAAGAGTCGGGAGTGCAGGAGGCGAAAGAGGCCGACGTTGTGGCCTTTGCGTCCCTAGTAGCCCGGCGCAGGATCCTACTCATGTGGAAGGAGGCGAAACCCCCCGGACTGGAGGCCTGGGTAAATGATATGGCGGGGTTCATTAAACTGGAGCAGATAAAGTTTGCCCTGAGAGGATCGGCTCAAGGGTTCACCAGGCGGTGGCAGCCATTTCTCGACTACCTAGGGGAACGTTAGAGGGAAGACAGATGACCAGCAGCAGCAACCCAGGGGGAGGGGGGGGGGGGGGGAGGGGGGGTTTAGTTTAGGTCAAAGATAAAGGGGTTTTGTTACTTGTGTATTGTTTAAAATTTCTGTATTGTTATTGTTGCGTTTGCTTTGTAAGAGGGGAAAAATTGTTGTTTGGGAAAAAAATTTCAATAAAACATTTATAAAAAAAAAAAAAAAAAAAAAAAAAATAATGTGGAAGTTCCCTCGATACTATTCTGAGGCAGAACAGCAGAGTTCTCCACAAGTGTCATGATCAATATATATCTTTTGAACACTGTCAATAAAGCAGATTGACTGGTCTTTAATAATAATAATCTTTATTATTGTCACAACTCGGCTGACATTAACACTGCAATGAAGTTACTGTTAAAAGCCCCTAGTCGCCACATTCTGGCACCTGTTCGGGTACACAGAGAATTCAGAATGTCCAAATCACCTAACAGCACGTCTTTCGGGACTTGTGGGAGGAAACCGGAGCACCCGGAGGAAACCCACGCAGACACGGGGGGGAACATGTAGACTCCACACGGACAGTGACCCAAGATGGAATCGAACCTGGGACCCTGAAGCAACTGTGCTAACCACTCTGCTACCGTGCTGCCCATTGGATAGTTAAAACTATCCAAATTGAGATATGCATGAGACAAGTGTCAGATATTTACCAGCTTTGCCACATCGTGTTCACACTCCACATCTTCCTGGGAGCTCAAATTCCCCTCAGCAATGACAGCGAGGGAAGAGGAGTTCCTTGTGGTTTTCCATTGCACTGTGTCTCTCCACTGCAGGCAGTGCTGTCCCAACACCCCCTCGCTTCAAAATGGACGACTTGAATTTACATAGAACATAGAATTTACAGTGCAGAAGGAGGCCATTCGGCCCATCAAGTCTGCACCGGCCCTTGGAAAGAGCACCCCACACCTCCACCCTATCTCCGTAACCCCACCTAACCTTTTTGGACACTACAGGCAATTTATCTTGGCCAATCCACCTAACCTGCACGTCTTTGGACTGTGGGAGGAATCACCCGGAGGAAACCCACGCAGACACGGGGAGGACGTGCAGACTCCGCACAGACAGTGCCCCAAGCCGGGAATCGAACCTGGGACCCTGGAGCTGTGAAGCAACCGTGCTAACCACTATGCTACCGTGCTGCCCATTACACAGTACCTTTCATGATCTCGGGATATCCCAATCACAAAGTCAAAAATGTAGGATCTAATTTATAATAATAATTTTTATTGTCACAAGTAGGTTTACATTAACTTGTAACAATAAATATTATTATAAATTAGCTACTGCATTTGCAGACAGCAGATTTTACAGCCAGCGATGTGTTTGGGGCCAGGTAGTGTGTGTTTGTGATGGTGATTGGGTGAAAGTGACAGATCAGAGCAGAAACCTCTGTCGATGAGGGCAGGAGCTTCAGGGAGAAAAATCGCACAAACTGAGAAACTACCGATGGGAACCCATTTCAATGAAAGAATCAGAATGAAAAGGATCATAGTTTGTTGTAATAACAGGGCTGGTGCTTAGTGCTGCAGCCTCACGGCGCCGAGGTCCCGGGTTCGATCCCGGCTCTGGGTCACTGTCCGTGTGGAGTTTGCACGTTCTCCCCGTGTTTGCGCGGGTCTCCCCCCCACAACCCAAAGATGTGCAGGGTAGGTGGATTGGCCGCGCTAAATTGCCCCTTAATTGGAAAACAAATAATTGGTTACTCTAAATTTTAAAAAAAGGAAAAAAAATCCTTCACATTAAATGCTGGCTAATTGGATACATACTCGATGAGGAAATGTGCAGAGCTCTGGGGAAGGGATTCATTGAACAGATGCAATGGGCTGAAAGTTCACTGATGGAATGGGATTTAAGAGCACGACGTGAGATTTATACAACTTGTTTTACAGTCAGTGCAAACTGCAGCCACCTCAGCATGAAGCCTGTCGAGCAGGGCCACAATTCTGGGGTCACAGCAGCTTTATCCACTCAACACACTGCAGGCATAGCGGACAGCTGGGGGGGGGGTGGGGACGACAGCTGGATGGGGCAGGGGGGTAGAGACCGTGGGGGGGGAATGAATGGTGTTTGGGGGGGGGGGGGACGGGGGACGCCAGCTGGGGAGGTGGACGGTGCCGGGGGAGGGGATGGATGGGGGGGGGGGGGGGGAAAGAGAGCTGGGAGGGGGAGGGTGCCGGGGGAGGGGATGGATGGGGAGGGGCGAGGGGATGGATGGGGAGAGAGCTGGGAGGTGGACAGTGGGAGGGGAGGTAGAGATATTTGTTTCTTTGCTCTTCAATACCCCACAGGAACAGGCGGCCATTTAGCTCCTCGAGCCGGTTTCAGTAATTGCGGGAGGTCAGGACTGATCTGGACCCACCCTGGCTCCTGATCTCTTTCCACCTTCACTAATGAGAATCTGGCAATCTCCAATTTAAACCTTTTAATTGAGCTTTCTGCATTTCAGGTTTCCCGCCCTTTATGACACGTTTCCTATTTTGGGAGTTTTGTTCTTTTGTCAAAGTGCCTCCTGCCAGCAGGAAGATTATTTAGCGAGGCTGTCAATTCAAGATCGTAAAAACCACGGTCAAACGCTGAAGTCTTAAGTTAAAAGCAAAATCTCTCCGGAGATGCTGCCACTCCAGCAGAGTTTGTACTCGAGTCGAAGGAATATCGTCCCACAATCTAACACTTGGAGCCCTGATAACTTTCTGGTGAATGTCCATTGTCCTCCTACCAGGGCCAACATATCCTGACGGACAATGTCCAGATCGTACAGCACTCGAGGGCTTTGTACAGTTATGGCAAAGCTCCCTCTCCTTTATATTGTTGCTCCTTAGTTCTAAAAGGCTAACAAGCCGTCAACCTTTGGACCCAATGAACTGGCCGATTGAGTTCCTCCATTGACCAGAGTGTTGAATCTGGCTGCAGAAGGGGAAGTATTCAGAGTCACTGGTGTCCGATTGTGAGGATTCTTCACTGGACAAGAAGGGACTGTCAGAGCCATACAGCATTACCTGTTCCTCAATAGTCCGATCAGGAGGGGTCCGCTGGGGTCTTTTACGTAGGTTCCACGGAAAGGGGCGTGGATTCAGCTCTGAGAAGTTAGCTGCAGAACCAAGCTGGAATTGCTCCACATCTCCACCTGAATCACCTCTCTGTACCCCCCATTCTGCAGGCAGGGCCGATCGCACATTCTGGCCAGTCAATCTGAGCAAAAGAACCTTGGGCTGGAACAATGGGGAACGTAAGAGTGTCTCTTGAACATCCAGAGAGAGAGGAGCTGCTGTGAGTAACTGGAGGTCGATGCCCTGCAGCAGAGACTGGTTTGGGGACAGCGAGTGTGACAGGCAAGCAGGATGTCCTTGGCCAGGTGAACCAGGTGCACTGAACTGTGTTTTACTGGCAGGAAGTTCAATGTTTGACCCCAGTCCTGGGGGGTTGAGTGGTTGGGACGGAGGCTCAGTGGCCTGGCTTTGGAGGGAGTCCGTCACGGCACTGCTGCTGTTCAGGTTCACCTGAGATTGCAGCGGGTCAGGTGGGGACAACTTCCAGAACCGCCTGTTCCCAACATCTTCATCACATGACTGGTCAAAATGCAGAGAAAGGAAAGCTAAATTTGGGCCTTGAGCCAAAGGTGAATGAATCTCCCGGTCGTCCTCCTTCCGTGCAGCCAATGCTTCATTCCGCAGAGCTCCCCACCTCTCACCGGCTCTTGCACGGATTTGACTTTGGTTCACACTTTCCTCGGCTTCGTGTCGTATGTCCGGGAGTGAAACTCCCACGATCGGCTCGGTCATCCCCTTCATCCTCTCTGCCTGCTGTTTCGCATTGCCATGGACTGGCACTCCTCCATTCGTATCGGGCGCAAGGGAGACTTGCTCTGTTCCTCCACAGTGTCCTTCACTCAGGGCAGATTGTATTGAGGAGAGGATTGTGGGAATTTCACACTGCGTCTCACTCCAACTGTGATCTAAAACACAATCAACAAATCATCAGTGCTGTGGAATTGTACCTCTCAACCGGTCTGGCAGATTTTATGCTCAAAGTAAAGGCTGTCAGTGCAATAGGTAAAGCACGGGGTTAGATACAGAGGAAAGCTCCCTCTACACTGTCCCCATCAAACACTCCCAGGCAGGTACAGCACGGGGTTAGATACAGAGTAAAGCTCCCTCTACACTGTCCCCATCAAACACTCCCAGGACAGGTTCAGCACGGGGTTAGATACAGAGTAAAGCTCCCTCTATGCTGTCCTCATCAAACACTCCCAGGACAGGTACAGCACGGGGTTAGATACAGAGTAAAGCTCCCTCTAAACTGTCCCCATCAAACACTCCCAGGACAGGTACAGCACGGGGTTAGATACAGAGTAAAGCTCCCTCTAAACTGTCCCCATCAAACACTCCCAGGACAGGTACAGCACGGGGTTGGATACAGAGTAAAGCTCCCTCTACACTGTCCCCATCAAACACTCCCAGGACAGGTACAGCACGGGGTTAGATACAGAGTAAAGCTCCCTCTAAACTGTCCCCATCAAACACTCCCAGGACAGGTACAGCACGGGGTTAGATACAGGGTAAAGCTCCCTCTACACTGTCCCCATCAAACACTCCCAGGACAGGTACAGCATGGGGTTAGATACAGAGTAAAGCTCCCTCTAAACTGTCCCCATCAAACACTCCCAGGACAGGTACAGCACGGGGTTAGATACAGAGTAAAGCTCCCTCTAAACTGTCCCCATCAAACACTCCCAGGACAGGTACAGCACGGGGTTAGATACAGGGTAAAGCTCCCTCTACACTGTACCCATCAAACACTCCCAGGACAGGTACAGCATGGGGTTAGATACAGAGTAAAGCTCCCTCTACACTGTCCCCATCAAACACTCCCAGGACAGGTACAGCACGGGGTTAGATACAGAGTAAAGCTCCCTCTACACTGTCCCCATCAAACACTCCCAGGACGGGTACAGCACGGGGTTAGATACAGAGTAGAGCTCCCTCTACACTGTCCCCATCAAACACTCCCAGGACAGGTCCAGCACGGGGTTAGATACAGAGTAAAGCTCCCTCTACACTGTCCCCATCAAACACGCCCAGGACAGGTACAGCATGGGGTTAGATACAGAGTAAAGCTTCCTCCACACTCACTCACTGTGTGTGGGTTAGCACAGGGAGAGAGAGTGCTCAGTGTGTGCGTTAGCACAGGGAGAGAAAGTGCTCAGTGTGTGTGGGTTAGCACTGGGAGAGAAAGTGCTCAGTGTGTGTGTGTTAGCACGGGGAGAGTGCTCAGTGTGTGTGTTAGCACGGGGAGAGAGAGTGCTCAGTGTGTGTGTTAACACGGGGTGACTGCTCAGTGTGTGTATGTTAACAAGGGGTGACTGCTCAGTGTGTGTGTTAACACGGGGTGAGTGCTCAGTGTGTGTGTTAACACGGGGAGAGTGCTGTGTGTGGGTTAGCACAGGGAGAGAGTGTGCTCAGTGTGTGTGTGTTAGCACTGGGAGAGAAAGTGCTCAGTGTGTGTGTGTTAGCACGGGGAGAGAAAGTGCTCAGTGTGTGTGTGTTAGCACGGGGAGAGAAAGTGCTCAGTGTGTGTGTGTTAGCACGGGGAGAGAGAGTGCTCGGTGTGTGTGTGTTAGCACGGGGAGAGTGCTCAGTGTGTGTGTGTTAACACGGGGAGAGTGCTCAGTGTGTGTGGGTTAGCACAGGGAGAGAGTGCTCAGTGTGTGTGTGTGTGTTAGCACAGGGAGAATGCTCAGTGTGTGTGTGTTAGCACAGGGGGAGAGAGTGCTCGGTGTGTGTGTTAGCACAAGGAGAGAGAGTGCTCAGTGTGTGTGGGTTAGCACGGGGAGAGAGAGTGCGCAATGTGTGTGTTAGCACGGGGAGAGTGCTCAGTGTGTGTGTTAGCACAGGGAGAGAGAGTGCTCAGTGTGTGTGTGTTAGCACAGGGAGAGAGAGTGCTCAGTGTGTGTGGGTTAGCACAGGGAGAGAGAGTGCTCAGTGTGTGTGTGTTAGCACAGGGAGAGAGAGTGCTCAGTGTGTGGGTTAGCACGGGGAGAGAGAGTGCGCAGTGTGTGCGTTAGCACGGGGAGAGTGCTCAGTGTGTGTGTGTTAACACGGAGAGAGTGCTCAGTGTGTGTGGGTTAGCACAGGGAGAGAGAGTGCTCAGTGTGTGTGTGTTAACACGGGGAGAGTGCTCAGTGTGTGCGTGTTAGCACAGGGAGAGAGAGTGCTCAGTGTGTGTGTTAGCACAGGGAGAGAGTGTGCTCAGTGTGTGTGTGTTAGCACAGGGAGAGAGTGTGCTCAGTGTGTGTGTGTGTTAGCACAGGGAGAGAGTGTGCTCAGTGTGTGTGTGTGTTAGCACAGGGAGAGAGTGTGCTCAGTGTGTGTGGGTTAGCACAGGGAGAGAGAGTGCTCAGTGTGTGTGGGTTAGCACAGGGAGAGAGAGTGCTCAGTGTGTGTGGGTTAGCACAGGGAGAGAGAGTGCTCAGTGTGTGTGGGTTAGCACAGGGAGAGAGAGTGCTCAGTGTGTGTGGGTTAGCACAGGGAGAGAGAGTGCTCATTGTGCAGCTATATAGGGCCGTGCTGGGTCACGTCAGTATTTAGGAGTGATGCAGGCAGAGCGAGTAAGGAAAGCTAATTTCCTGCCCTGGATTTATTGGTCCAGTTGGGTTTCACACCGAGACCCGATTTTTAAAGTAAGCGTGTTGCGATTTGAACGCTCAATCCCAGAATTGTCCGTCCAGTAAGAGAGAATATTACACCCTCCTCAACTCCTGCAAGTTGAGCAGGGACAGTCAAAGAGAAAATCATTGATGTACTCACCGCTCGGATCCTGGCTCCTCCGCTGTCGGATTCGCTGCATCAGTGTGAGGAGGAGGTCAGGAATGCTGGTGTAGGGATTGTTGACCAGGATCGACAGGAGGCTCTGCTCCGCTGGCGAGAGGCTGCCAACACTTCTCTCAGCAGCCAGCAACTGTGGAAGCAACACAAGAGAAGGGGGTGGGTTTGACTGTGTTCCCAAATGGCATCAGCGGACTGCGTCAATCAACCAACCCCAGTCCAGCACTCCGTGACTGGACCAGAGGGGCGGAGGTGGACACAGGAAATAAGAGCAGGACTGGGCCACGTTCCCTCGAGCCCGATCCCTCGCTCAATAAGACCATGGCTCATCTGTTCATGACCTGCACTTTCCAGCCTGCTCACCAAGACCCTCAGTTTGTTTAACTCAGCCTTTAACATATTCAACGTCCCAGCCTCCAGTGATCGCTGGGGAAGAAAATGCCACAGATTAATTAATTTCTCCTCCTCTCTGCCTCGAGTGGGCACCTCTTATTCTGACTGGTCCGTGGTGCTACATTCCCCCCACAGGCAGACACACCCTTTCAACATCCACCCTGGAGGACCCCCTTCAGCTTCTCATATGTTTCAATGAAATCACCTCTCTCATTCTGCCAAACTCCAATGAGAATAGGCCCAACCTTTCCTCACAAGACAACCCCTTAATCCCACAAATTGACCTTGTGAAGCTTCTGCAAAGCAAGTCTAATTCTCCTCAAATAAAGGTGACCAAAACTGTTGACAGTGCCCCAGGTATAGTCTCACCAACACACTGAACAATTACAACAAGATTTTCCCAATTTTATACTGCATCTTGTATCGATTAGAGTTTAGAAGGAGAGGCCATCTTATTGAAACATCCTGAGGGGACCGGACAGGGTTGATGCCGAGAGGATTATCCTCCATGGAACTCAGACACAGGTTAAAAATTAGGGGGCGGGATTCTCGGCCCCGCCACATTTCTGCCCCGACCGGCTAGATGCTCTGTTACGTCGGCTGGTCAATGAGGTTTCCCATTGTGGGGCAGCCCCACGCCGTCGGGAAACCCCCGGGCTGTCGGCAAAGCAGGGAATCACGCCGGCGGAGACCCCCGCCCAGGGTCTCCGATTTAAGAGACATTAGGAGAATTTATTTCGCTCACAGGATTAGAACAAAGAAAAGTACAGCACAGGAACAGGCCCTTCGGCCCTCCAAGCCCATGCCGACCATGCTGCCCGACTAAACTACAATCTTCTACACTTCCTGGGTCCGTATCCCTCTATTCCCATCCTATTCATGTATTTGTCAAGATGCCCCTTAAATGTCACTATCGTCCCTGCTTCCACTACCTCCTCCGGCAGCGAGTTCCAGGCACCCACTACCCTCTGTGTAAAAAACTTGCCTCGTACATCTACTCTAAACCTTGCCCCTCGCACCTTAAACCTATGCCCCCTGGTAATAGTTATAGTTTTATATGAGTCCCGAATCAGAAGTGTAAAGGAGGGTTTCTTCCGAGGGGGGGTTGGTTGACTGTCGCAGAGAGGTTCGTCCTTCCAGAAGTGAGAGAGGATCATCGTGTTGAATTAGTTTTGAAGGCAGCAGTTTCAACGTTCCAGTGCTTCACTGTGCAGATAACGGTCAGGCGATTGTACTGGGTGAGAGCTCCTGTTGCTCTCTATTCAAGACAGGAACAGGCTATTTGCCTGGAGTTACTGTCCTCTTCAGAGGTCAAGCAGTGACTGACTAGGTGATCCAACAGTTTATTAATTAAAGGAAGCTCAAGGCCTGGTTATGTGGTGGTCTTGGGTTGACCAACAAGGACCCTGGTTGAAACCCATTATTATTTGGAGCAGGTAACGGTCGGGCCATTAACTCCACATTGGAGGTTAGAAGTCACAAACTGCTGCCGTTGTCCTTCGGAGAGGCATTTTTCTGGTGGCCAGGATTCTTCTTTAGAAACGCGAAGATGATTTATGCAGCTCCAGGAAGGGGCTTTGGTGTCTTTTTAAAAAAAGGTAACGAAGCTCTGCTGGGATGTCTAAAGCAGTCATTTTCAACCTCAGGATTGCGACCTGCTGGTGGTGTCGGGAGGGTCACGGGGCCATCGGTCACGCTATTCCCGATCACAGGAGGAAGTGCCCCACAGCAACGACCGGCTTTTCAAAATGCCGGCTGTCCCGTGCGTGCGTGCCTCCTCCGCAGTGCGCAGGCTCGGAGCCCAGTGCGGCAGACTCTCCGCAGTGCGCAGGCCCGGAGCCCAGGGGGCAGGCCCGGAGCCCAGGGGGCAGGCCCGGAGCCCAGGGGGCAGGCCCGGAGCCCAGGGGGCAGACTCTCTGCAGTGCGCAGGCCCGGAGCCGAGGGGGCAGGCCCGGAGCCCAGGGGGCAGACTCTCTGCAGTGCGCAGGCCCGGAGCCGAGGGGGCAGGCCCGGAGCCGAGGGGGCAGACTCTCTGCAGTGCGCAGGCCCGGAGCCGAGGGGGCAGGCCCGGAGCCGAGGGGGCAGACTCTCTGCAGTGCGCAGGCCCGGAGCCGAGGGGGCAGGCCCGGAGCCTAGGGGGCAGACCGCCTCCTCTTGACGTCAGCGAGCTGCCACAGGAGCAGATCTTTTTGAAAATCGATGTCTTGCCGCCAGTAACGGCGGCAGAGAGCAAATCACACGCCTGTGCACGGAAGTCACGTGTTCTAGGTGCAAGAGAGACTCCTCCATTTTGAGCAGCCAGCTATCAAGCAACCCATTAAGAAGCTGAAATCAGGAACAAAGCAGTATAAAGATGATTTCTTGAGTATGGCTTTGTTGATTGTGTCAATGCAAATCAGGATGCAAAGCCCATGTGTGTTATATGCAGAGAAGTACTGGCAAATGAACGTTTAAAACTCTCAAATCTTCAAAGGCATTTGAAGAATAAGCATGGAGATGGAGGACAAACCTCTTGATTTTCTTCCCAAAGAATGTAGCGAGAACTTTAATCGTCAGCTGAAGTCCTTAGCGGAAATGTAACATTGATTGGCCATAATCTTCCAGTCTTCTCCAGACTCAGCAGGGGTGCCAGAGGACTGGAGAATTGCAACTATTACGCCCTTCTTCAAAAAAGGTTGCAAGGATGGCCCCAGATATTAGAGGCCGGTCAGTTTGACATCAGCGGTGGGAAAGGTCCTGGAAACAATTATTCAGGATAGAATTAGTAGTCACATGCTAAAATGAGGGCTGAACAGAAAGAGCCAGCATGGATTTCTAAAGGGGAAATAGTGTTTAAATAACCTGGAGTTTGGGGCGGTAACAGAAAGGGTCAATGAAGGTAATGTTGATGATGTGGCGTATATGGACTTTCAGAAGACATTTGATACAGTGCCACACAACAGACTTGTGAGAAAGGCGACAACTCACTATAAAAGGGACAGTAGCAACATGGATGAACAATGGCTGAATAATAGGAAACAGGGAGTAACGGTGAATGGATATTTTTTGGGCTGGAGGAGGATTTGTGGTGATGTTCCCCAGGGGTCGGTATTGGGACCCTTGCTTTTCCTGATGCATTTCCTGATGTAGATCTTGGTGTGCAGTGGACAATTTCAAAGCTTGCAGTTGAAACAAATATGCATCATCAAAACTTGGAAGTATTGTAGTGTTAATGTAAGCCTACTTGTGACAATAAAGATTATTATGGTGGATAAATTGTTGAAATGTATTAGTACAGACTTCTGGGAACAAGCTGGCATCACAGAAGATAAAGTGAAAGACATACATAGTGTGTATTGTTCTGGGCGAGGTGTTTTCAGAACCCCAAAATGTATCGTGGAGTTCAACCAACCTCCCCCTTTAATGGATTTGTTGCTTTTCCAGCACACGGCTTGTTCCCCAGGTGTGATATTACAATTATGGACACGTGGTTTTTAACACAAAACAATGTTTATTCCATGAACTCAACTTAACCTTTTAAATAAACATTCGATCCCTTAACACCCCTTACTTCAAAGATAACCCCGAAAATAATACAACACTAAATAATCCCTCAAAATGTTCCTTCAAACATCCAAAAGGCTTCAAACCTTCAAAACAGTAACACACCAGGTCACAGAATATATATATTTTCTGTTGGATGGCAGAGATATATCAGCCTGGTTGACTTCAGCTCCAGCACCTTGCTTTTCTTCCTGCAGCTCTCTGGAAACACAGACACCCCAAGCTGCTCTCTCAAACTGAAACCAAAAGCAGAAGTGAGCTCAGCTCCCCCCCAACCTCTGACAACGCTTCAGTAACATGATCAGCTCCATTCTTTAAAGGTACATTGCTTAAACATCCATTTCGTAAAGGTACTCTCACATGACCGTATCAATGGGATAAACAGTAACGAGAGTGGGTTAAATCTTACCAAAGTGAATGCAACTGGAGGAGTATGGAGGGGCCTTATAAATGATGTGGTCCCTGGTGCTGTGAGGCAACAGTGCTAACCATTGTGCCATCACTGCTATTAAAACTGGAACATCAGACTTTAATATTGTAAAAATAATATCTTTATATTATTTATATTATTAAGAGCAGCACGATGGCACAGTGGTTAGCACTGCTGCCTCACAGCTCCAGGGACCCGGATTCAATTCCAGCCTCGGGTGACTGTCTGTGTGGAGTTTGCACGTGCTCCCCGTGTCTGCGTGGGTTTCCTCCGGGTGCTCCGGTTTCCTCCCACAGTCCAAATATGTGCAGGTTAGGTGGATTGGCCGTGCTAAATTGCCCTTTGAGTCCAAAGATGTGCACGGTAGGTGGGGTTAGGGTTGAGTGCTCGTTCAGGCTCTATGGGCTCTATGGCCTCCTTCTGCACTGTAGCAATTCTATGGATTGCAGTTAAACAAGTGAGGAATAGGTTACAGAAGATACTGACCAAAATAATTAAAGTAGGAATTAACGGAAGACGGAATGCTGACATAATATAATATAATAATCTTTATTATTGTCACAAGTAGGCTTACATTAACACTGCAATGAAATTACTGTGAAAAGCCCCTAGTCGCCACATTCCGGCACCTGTTCTGGTATACAAAGATAGAATTCAGAATGTCCAATTCACCCAACCTGCACGTCTTTCTGGACTTGTGGGAGGAAGTCTGGGGGCGCCTTTTAACAAGTAACAGCTGTGAAATGGGACTGCGCACATTAATCTCGTTAAATGGTCAGTGTCACGGAATAAACAACAAACCTTCATCCCTGAACGACAATGGACAATGCCCTAAACCAGGTTCAAGTTACCACCATGGCAGGGCAGTTAGGTAATGACCTGCTAATCAGGATGGCGCAGTGGTCTAACGCCCTGTGTTCCGGTTGCAGTCTCCTCTGGAGGAGTGGGTTTAAATCCTCTGGAGGCGTGGGTCTGCACGTTCTCCCCGTGTCTGCGTGGGTTTCCTCCGGGTGCTCCGGTTTCCTCCCACAAGTCCCAAAAGTTAGGTGAATTGGACATTCTGAATTCTCCCTCTGTGTACCCGAACAGTCGCCGGAATGCGACTGTAACTTCATTGCAGTGTTAATGTAAGCCTACTTGTGACAATAAAAATTATTATTATTAATGACTGACCAATCAGATGGACAGAAAAGGTTTTACTTAAAATGGCACAGGACCCAGCTGGGAACAGTGTATAAAGTAAGGATTTGTGAGATATTACGCGTGCATCATCATCACTAAGTAGAAAGACAGAAGATAAACTTCAATGAAGACACAAGGCACCGCGTCGACCAGCGGTTAAGGACCGGGATTCCATCGTGAACATGCCCTTTGCCAAGCATCATGATTTTGTGCATATTGTGGAAAACCTAATAAAGTCTGTGAAGCTTTTGAAACAAATTTGCACCCATGTTCATAGCTAGTCTGAGCCGGAAGTCTCTTTTTGAATAATTTAGTTTTACGATTAAATTGAAGTAAATATCAGATCTTACATTTGTGCCGTCGATTTATCAGTCTG